>NW_006994855.1:757730-910857 GCF_000164805.1 Carlito syrichta
CCCGCCTGGGCAGCGAGACCTCATCTCTACAATAAATCAAAAAATCAGCCGGGTGTGGCATCGCATGCCTGTAATTCCGGCTATTCGGAAGGCTGAGGTGGAAGGATCACCGTAGTCCAGCAGGCGAGGCTGCTGTGGCCAGGAGCGGCCACTGTACTCCAGTCTGGGTGACCGAGTGAGACTCCAACTCAAAAAAAATAAAAAATAAAAATAAAAATAAATAAATAAATCCGAAATTTACAAAAGTAAACAAGAAAGCTGATAAAAAATAATATTTATTTTATTAGATATTATTTTGTAATATTTTCTTTCTATTAAACATTCATAAATAATACATTATTTATTAACGTCACCTTGGTTTCTAATAGCCAGCAAATTTGAATCTCACCTTTTCTGCTAGAAAACAAGAAATTCTTTCTCTGATTTTTTTGTTTGCTTTTATTATCTTGTTTATAAAATTTAAAGGTTTTGTTTTATAAACATGGTATCTATTGATTTAACAAAGTTGATTAAAGCTAAGTTTTTTAAAAGGTTAGTAATAAGGTTTACCACATTAGAAATATGACTTAGTGGTTAGCTCCTTCATCTTATTAGGAAAATAACTCAGTGCTTTTTTTCTTTGAGGCTATTTGTAAAGTCTTTTAAGGTAAGCAAGATGTATAAATTGAAGCCATATATTATCATGACAGAGAATTATAGACTACATGCCTGTTATTTTCTAATCCTAACCCATGAATCTGGATACAAATGTAGGTCTTCCAAAGATTCCATCATACCTAAAGAAATTGGTTTCTTTTTCTTGTTTGTGGTATATAGTCTCTCTTTTTCTCTCTACATGGTCAGAACCTTTTCGTTCTTTAATGTTAGGTCAAACACCATATGTTTCCCTGATAAACTAATCAAAAAATACTATCTTCTTTTAATGAATCTTGACAGAAATGAATACCTAGTAAATTTTCTGGAAGATTTTAAAAAATCAGGTCTTGGGATGATGACATTGGTCTAAAATGTTCCAAATTTTTATCTGGAATGTGTTTTCATATTTCACCAAATAAATGTCAAATCTCTGGTGTTTATATTCTTATCAGTAAAATCAGAAACAAAGAATCCACATGTAACCATAAGTACAGTAGAGGATAACTTATACTAAGTGTTCAAGGTGCATCCTTGACTCTTGAAAGAACAAATAGATTTGGGGAAAACTTTGACAGAAAATGATATTGAATTTGAGTCTTGAAAGAGAACAGAGCCACCCTGAACAATTATCATAATACTATAAGAAAGTGATCAGCAGAAACTGCTAGGACAGGGAGCGGGGCGGTGGGGAATGCATTTCATCCATAAGGGTATCTGATCTCAAACCAGGTGTCGTGGGAACCAAAGTGAGGTCCAAGTTTTGCCTGTACAATGATGATGTGTATACCTAACCCTGAATTGTACTCTACATCTTTAAAATAAAAATTTAAAAAAAGAAAAGAAAGAAAGCAGACAGAGCCAATACAGGAAGAGAGTGATCAGTGACGGTGTGACCTGTGGGTCATCTCAGATGAGCAGGATTTGGAGGTAATTTCCATATGGGGTATTAAAGAGAGGAAAAGCAAAGCACTCTGTTGGAAGCAGAGAGCTCGGATTGGTGTAGGAGGAGAAAAGGATGGATGCAATTACAATAAACTGTCTTGAAGTTATCCTTGAAGTGGGGAAAGTATCTGAAAATTAACTATAGGCACTAAGCAATCCTTGAGTGATCCCGAATGGAACTCAGATGTCATCTTTCCATATCTGGTGTCCTATAAGGAATTGTTTGAATGATGAGGAAACAAAGGGCTGAAAATCTAGTCAGATGTCTATTTCAAGTACATATCTCAGTAGTGTGGGCAGGCATTCAGTTGATCAAAGTCCATGGAAACAGAGTACTGTGGTGACAAGGCAGTGATAATAGACAACAGAGTTGTTTGGATGGTGAAATTGGAGTGTATACATGGGGCCGGTGTGTGAGGAGGGTGGGTGCATGTGTTTAAGAGGAAGGTTGCAGAGGTGAATCGAGGCAACCTTATTGGTTAGGATTTTTTAGGTTAGAAATAAAAGTAACACTCTCAAGTTATAAGGAGCAATAACTATTTTTATATGATGGAGGTTTTTAAAGGTAAGAAAGTAGAGACAAATGGTCCTACCACCAATGTAGACAGGTTTTAGGACAATAGGCACCTGGGACATCATTCAGGCAGGATGGTCGTAATAATGATTCAAGAACGATGCCAGTGCTTCAACAAAAACACCTGGCAATCCTGCTCCCTCTCCAGCCTCCAAGGTTCCCGATTCTGAGTCTCAGCACTTGGGCCACATGGTGGCTCTCAGTCTCTTGTTGTAGTTCACCTGCTTCTACCAGGGCTGGTGAGGAGCTACTCTCTATTCCCTCTGAAGTGTGTCCTGCTACTTTCTCTGTATACATATGAAGTAGAAGTCAAATGCGCTTTGACTTGTCAAGTAGCTGGCCACAAACTGATGGTTGCTTTTGAATGAAGTGCACACTGTTTGTTCAGGGAATAGGGAGAAGGTGCATCAAGGATTTGTCCAAGGAGCTTCTCCCAAAACAGCGTGCAGGCTGGTGCTTGGGAACCAGCATGGAACTGAGACCCTTGGGAATTCCCTGGGTCTGACTCACAGTTCCTGGCTGTCAATGCCTGGTGCCTCCGTGTGCTAAACACATGTATACACAAGAAACATGCACATACACCACACACATGCCACATACCATATACTATGCACAAACCACATTAACATACACACCACACACTCAGACACACACATGCACACCACACCACACACTACACACATACCTTACACTCAAACACACCCACACCACACCACACATACACCACACACCATATTCTGTACATACACCACATTCATATACACACCACACACACACATACTACACACACATACATAACAAACACACACCACACAACACATGCCACACACCATATGCTAAACACGTACCACATTCACATACACATCACACACACAGACACTGCACAGATACAGAAACAAAACAAATATACACATATAACACATACCACATACATGAACATACCCCAAACCACACACAGCACACATGAACCATACACCCTATGGACAGATATAGGGGCACTCACACCACACACACACTAGACCCTATAGACAGACACACACACATAAACACATACTACACATCCACATACATACACACTTACATATGGCACACACATAGACTGTACAAAAGCAAAATCCTCAAGTTGACACCTGCAACTATTACATATGTGCACAACACAGATTTAAGAAAAGATGCAAAAATATTTCTAAATGAACTGTCCCTGTTTTGAAAATTAACTTACAAATAACTTTTGGGTAAGTAGCACCTGGAACGAACATGCCATTTCACATTTTATAAACACTTTCATGTATGTGACCTTATATTTATTTATTTGTCATTTATTTATTTATTTAAGATGTGGGCTACAATTCAGGGTTAGGTATACAAATGTTCATTATGCAGTTACCCTTGTTGATGAGGTGTGCCCCTCCCTCCCCTGGCATTTTCCTGAACTGCCAATTCCAACTCCCTTCCCCTGGCAGTTTCCCACTACTGCCACTAGTATTATGATAATTGTTCAAGGTCCACTTACAGATCACTGAGTATGATATACTCTAATTCCATCCAAGTTACTGTGAAGCCCTTATGTTTGTCCTACTTTATGACTGCATAATATTCCATTGTATATGTACCACATTTTTTTTTATTCAGTTCAGCTTCGACGGGTAGTATGCCTGGTTCCATGTTTTTGCTAATGTAAATAGAGCTGCAACAAATATTAATGTGTAGGTATCATTTTTGTAAAATGATTTGAATTCCTCTGGATATATTCCCAGGAGGGGGACTGCTGGGTCATATGGAAGGTCAATTTCTAGTTCTTTCAGAAATCGTACGTATCCTTATTTCATCCTCACTGACACATGGGGTAGTTTTCTATGCTCACTTCCTTATGAGGACATAGAGACTCAGAAAGTATGTGATTAACCCAATCTCATGAAAACTGTTTTACACAGAACAGGTCTTGGAGACCCTAAGTCATGTCTGCCTTCTTTTGCTGACAAGATTGTCAGTTACTCTCATTTCGGGTGTTATCTCTAAGCTTCTTGAGCTACTGTCCCATCACAAACACCTTTGAAAGCAGCCTCATGTTGACTGTGAGTTTTTAATAGCCAAGAAGAATCAGATATTATATGAATACTGATGAAGACACAGGAAATTGCTGCAAATAATGTTCACCAAAAAAATAAAAAGGGACAACTCAACCTTGAACCCAAAAATGAACACAAATTTGGAAGCTGGTTTGTACTTAACCTGCTTTTGGAATTTTGCTTAGTATTTTGATTAAACTATTCCAATTGCATAATTGTGTTTCTTTTTCATACATATTACATGTTTGATGAAAATTATAGATGGCAATGAACACTTAGATTTAAGCATCACTATTTGTCTTGACAAGACCAATGTTTTAAATGTGACTGGCTGACTACATTATTCTTAAACTAAGAATGTTATTTTACATCTTATGTAAGAAGTTACAAATATTAAGCAATTTGCTAATTATGAAATTAAGGTTGAGTGTGTTTTCTGCTTACAGAATGTAAATGTGTTTCCACCTCATCATTCTTTATTATGCCAAATGACTAATGCTTCCCTTTGTACTTTGAGCTATTAAGTAATCTACATATTTCAGAACTTTCATGTCCAGTACTTAAAACCATCCAGGGAAATCATGTCACCACCCTCTAATAATATTGGTTCCTGGTGAATTGCCTTTGGCTGCATAATGTTGAACTTATTGACTAAGCCCTAGCCAATGGTCACTTGGATAACATCATTATTTTGTTATGGTCAACATTCACCAATTGAGTAAACAATACAGGACATAGAATTTCACCTAAAGCCAAAGAATACAATATATGTAATAGCTTCCAAACTTTTTATGGTTAAACTTGCCTGGGTTAACAAATATGAGTAGCCAAGCGTGGTGGCTCACGCCTGTCATCCCAGCACTTTGGGAGGCAGAGGCAAGAGGATTGCCTGAGCCCAGGAGGAAGAAACCAGCCTGGGCAAATTGGGGAGACTTCATCTCTACAATAAATAAATTTAAAAAAAATGGATGGGCATGGTTCACACACCTGTGGTTCCTGCCAGTTGTTTGAAACGCTGAGGCAGAAGGATTACCTGAGCCCAGAAGGTTGAGGTTGTGGTGGCCATGAGCATGCTAATGCATTCCAGCCTGGGCCAGAATGAGACACCAACTCACAAAACAAAAAACAACAACAGCAACAACAACAAAATAAGTATGAGTTTACTAAAGTAAACTATTACTAGTACCTAAACAATCTGGGAGAAAATAAAAATATTTTTCAGGATGCAGCCTGAAGTGAGAAGGGCACTGATAAATAACCCCAGGTGGCACTCCTATTTTTAATCTATGCTTATGTATTTACTAAGGATGTTTTAAAAATAAGTTTGTTGTCTAGATTCAAGGAATAAGAATAACAACTTTTCTGAATTTCTAATGCATAGTTTCAAGGGTTAAGTTTATAGTTCTGTTACTGCTAACATATTGTGATTTTTGTGGAATGGAATTGAATCATTTTAGATGAACATATATTCATGTATTAAATCACTCATTCAGTCAGTCAACACTAATGCTAGTTGCAGGGAATTATTCAGTTCACTAATGACAGAGAATAGACAATGCCCTTGTCCTCATGGGTCACATCTTTCTTTGGGCAAATAAAAATAATAGTAATAAAACTAGATAGATGGAAGAGTTGTGAAATGTGTTGTGTAGATACTAGATCCAAGTAATAAGGAAAAAAATTAAATTTTATTTTTATACTATTCTGTAATCTCCTCAAATATCTTGGGCTTCCTGATTATAAAGTTTTGGACCTAAATAGACCTGTTTTTCACTAGAGATCTCTAAAGTTTCTGTCTTCGTTTTCTTCAGTACACAAATATAATTGACTCTGAGTTAGAGAAATAGGAGAAGAAATATGCTTCAGTGATAAATAGTTAAAATGGTTTATCTGCTAGAAACAAGTCTTAGTTTAAGTTGATGAGCTAAGGAAGTGCCTTTAAAAGTCATTATTACCAAATATTCCCAACTAATGGATGCACGGAGTACTTTGAATTTATTGCAACTATCAAACTTTTATGTGTATCTATTATATTTGTCCTTCTTGTAGACTGAAAATAATGCCACTATATATATAGACATTGATTTTTAAAAATATGTATTGAGTGTTTCATGTACCAAAGACTGTTCTATGAACTCTTTAAGGTATTATTCTCATTTAAGCCTGGTGATTGATCATGACCTAGATATCATTAAAATTTGCTTATAAGATGGAGTTTTTGCAACCACCCCAAGGTCTCATGGCTAGTGGGTAGTGAGCCAGGATTAAACACAGACACCCTACCTCCAGAACCTAAGTCTCTAACCACTATCCTGTCTCGATGTATGTCCTACTTAAATGAAAACTATCTTTATGAAACTGGGCACATAGAAAGGGGTTGTCATGCTCAGAAATAGTTAATGGCCACCATTCTGGATAATTACTTGCTGTTATTTTATTTTAAAATGAAGTTAACCAGGTAAAAATATCGTAAGTGCTATATGATACTATAATGTTGGGTGCACATTATTATACATTTGTCCCAAACCACAGCATGTACAATACCAAGAGTAAACCCTAATGTAATCTGAACTTGGTTGATAATGAGGTGTTTATATAGACTCATCAGTTGTCACAAATACGCTTCTCTGGTGGTAGATGTTGATAATGGGAGAACTGAGCATGTGTAGGGGAAGGAGGTGTACAAGAAACTTTTCCACCTTTCTCTAGATTTTGCTGTAAGCCTGAAACTACTCTGAAAAATAGTCTTAAAAAATTTTTTTTCACCTTTAAATTTTTTATTTTAAAATTGTGAGGTACAATTCAGGGTTAGGTATACAAATATTTATTGTGCAGGTACCCTTGTTGATGAGGTGCTCCCCCCCTTCCCCAGGCAGTTTCCCACTATTGCCAATCCCAACTCTCCACTGCCCCATGCCCCCACTGTTTCCTGCTACTGTCAATCCTTTTATTATAGTATTACGATAGTTGTTCAAGGACCACTTATGGGTGAGAACATGTGATACTTAGTTCTTTGTTTCTATAAGATGTCACTCGGTATTATAGTCTCTTCTTTTAAAATATTTTAAAGTAACCAGATACATGATAGAGGAGAGGCAAAACTCAAGTTAATATTAGATCTTAAAAAATATCGTGGACATTCCTGAATAATTAAAAATTTCAAAGCAAATAATATGCGTGTTCATAATATGTGTGAATGGGAGTCAGTCCTTAAGCAATCTACTACTGTCTACTATTTTCAAGTAATCTACTACACTTCAAATCAAACTGCTGATGTAAGGCAGAATGAAGTTATCACAATGCCAGTAGTGCAGCCAGTACATTCCATAATTCATCATGGGAAACAGGTTATCATAGAACTGGAGTGGTCAGAGAAGAAACCATCAAAAGGTAAGCAAGTTTCCCTCAGGAAGTGAAAGGACAATGATAACTCAGAGAAATAAAGAGAATATGTATTCAGTGTATAAAGATTAGCACCTGACAAGTCATGGTGACCAAAGTTCAGACCCCATGTTTGAGTGATAATGGACTTGACCAACATGGTGAGATGGAAACTTTCCTGTAAGAAGGGGAGTAGGGAAAGGCAAAGACAGAGAAGTAAATAAGAGCTTTATTACAGAATGTCTTAATGCCTTGTTATTTTAATGTAGGGTGTGAAGGCACCTGAACTTTGAAATTATATGCGTTTATGGCTTTAGGGATATTTCTGTGGCTACAGTTTTGAGGGAACATTTCAGTGTAAAAATCGCCAGAAGAAAATTTGGCTGAGATACCACCTGAAAGCTAAACTGTTTGATGTCACATGTACCTCTGAACAGAAGTCTGCATTGATTTCTAAGAATAATCTCTCTTCTGGGGACCATAGAGGAAAGATGGCAGGTGACTTGGCATAGATTTGTCCAGTATCAATGAGGTAGAGCCATGGGCATCTGATCAATATTTAAGCAATTAACTAAGAAGATTACAACAAAATATAGTCCAGTGCATAAGACATTCTAATGAAGACGTAGTTCATGATAGCTATGGTAGGAATTTAGAAATTTGGAAATTCTGGCCTTGGGTGATGTCTCATATCTATAATCCCCTCAGTCTGGGAGGTCAAGGTGGGAGAATTGCTTGAGGCAGGAGCATGAGACCAGCCTGGACAATACAGCAAGGCCTCATCTTCACAACTTTTTTCAAAAAAATGGACAGTCATAGTGGTGTGCACCCATTGTCCCAGCTACTCATGAGATTGAGGCAGAAGAATCACCTGAGTCCAGGAGGTCAATATTTTGATGAGTCATGATTGTGACACTGCACTCCAGCTTGAGTGACAGAGTGAGACATCAACTAAAAAATTGTTTTAAAATAAAGGAAATTTGGGAATTCCAAAGAGTATCTCTTTAAGGAATAATAGGGAGTGAGATGATGTTTGAGATTACAAATATGCACATTATTGAGAGGCTTCTAGGGATGCAGGGCTTTCACCTTCAAGGTGGTAAAAATCCAGTGTAAACTAGGATCCTTGGTAACTCGTTACCTGCAGCAGTTTCACTGATCCCATGTGACCCTTCGCATGCACCAAGTTCTGTACCCAGGCTTTTGTAAACTCCTTGCTCGTGGTTGGTACCCTTCTTCTCTCTGGCCTTCTTCATCTGGCTGCATCTTATTCTTCAACTAAAGATGTTTCTTCTTGAATTTTTTTTCTCCTATCAATCCCCTCAATTCCTATTTGTTCCAACACAGTCAAGAGCTTTAAGGAGAGGTTCCACACTTTAAAATTTAGTTAGAAAAAGCAACCAGGACATGTGTTTTGGGAATAGAACCTGAGTTTTTGTTTGTTTTGCTTAGTTTTTAATACTACTTTTTTTGTATTTTAAATTCCCTTTCATTAGTTTCTCCTTTTTTTGTAATTAAGAAAACATGTATTTTAGGACTTGACTTTTGGAGATTGCTTTCAGGAGGACTTGGCTGAAGTTAATGAACAAAACTCTCCTCTGAGAGTCCTAGCCTGGGGCTGCTGGTTTCCAGAAAAAGAAAGGGACAAGGTTTTCAGCAGGGGGAAACATTTGATTGAATAGCATGACCCGTTTGTACAGTAGGTTTTTTCCCTAAGGTTACCAATATCCAGGATGTTGTGCCTGCATCCTGATGGGCATGAGGGCATTGAAGATGGATTTAGAGAGATGAAAGCTCATAAGAAGAGAGCTGCAGTATATTTGCCATAAACTGATTATAAAGAGTGAGGAGAAAAGGTCCCCAAACCAAGTTCATGTTACCTGCCAGATTATAGGAAAATTTTTGAAAAATGTGCAAACGCTGGGCCATTTAAAACCACTTCAATTTTATCTGTTGTGGTTAGATTTGAACAATGAATTAAAGGTCAAAAGTTTACAGTTCCAGTCATAGCTTGTATAACCATACAATTCTAATGTAGTGTACCTGGACCTTAATGAAATTGGGTTGAAAATAAGCATAGTCAAAGGCAGCAGGGTACATTCCCTGCATTTGATCAGGGCAGACGTGGCAGGCATAGATGGAGTGCAAAAAATAAATATGTTTCGCCACAGTTCCTGGAAGAAAAAGTGTGGCTGTTTCCCAAGATAACATAACAAATGGTGTTTGCTCTACAGAATCCTCATCCCAGGACATAAGGTCAAAAAAGAAGGGGGCTGAAATCCAAATAACCTTCACAGACCGAGAGTTCCATCAATGATAAAATTGTCAAGAAGGATGTTATCAAGATGAATATAATTACTAAATATGTTGCAAGAAGATGGTTGCTTTAGTAATAGGTGTCTATCTAGGTGAGTCGGCCGAGTGACTTTGAAATAACAGCCAGTGGTAGAGGTTATCAGGGAAGAAAATTAAACTAAGGCTTACAGCTGAAATTCAGACTCTCCACCTATTCATTCTGCTGACAGGTTGGCTTTCCAGTTTAATTTCTGCTTAGCAGTACATCACTAGGAGTTTGTTGCTGATTTGCTGTTTCTTTTGGTAACGTTCTTTGATTCCTTAGCTCCCTTCACTTGAGGTTAAAATGCCCTATGGTATTTTATTTTTTCTTAAATTTTGGAGGAAATCATTTAAAAATATTCAGGTACCATCTTGAAGGTGCGTATTTTTAAGCATAACATAAACTTCAAGATTTTAAATCTCTGTGAAAAGACTGCAATATAATGGTTGATAAAGCCAAATTGCAAATTATGAGATTCTTTTATAAAAGATTATTTTTTGCGTGAACAACTATATTCACATGATCACATGACTGAGAAACAAGCAGATTTTTTTACTAACAATCTTTTGATTTAGAATTTCCCCTTTTTCTGAACTGTAATGTGCCATGTCATAAAGCTTTCCAAGAAATTGCATGCAAAGATCCTAATTTTTTACCCAATAAAAATCTAAAAATTAAAATTTGGATATTTCCTCAAATTCTACAACCTTTTTGGGGGGCGGGGATTAATCACCTAGAATTCTGAACTAGCATCTCCCCTCATTTAACTCACTCAGAACTAGAAATAAAAGGAAGTAGCTATTTTAATTTTACATTGCTTTTTACTTACATAGTTCATTAATTCACTGTATAGTTGTCTTCAGGCTTGGAAGCAAAAGAAGTCTCAATGCAATTTGTTGAACTAGAAAATTTGACAGCCTTAAAATGCTGTGAAGTTAAAGAAAGAAAGATGCACCATGTTGACATATAAATATACTGTAATAGCAATCTTAAGTTATGAGATTTATTTCAATCTTAAGAGGAGTCTTTCAGAGTATAACAGAGTTGGTTGAAGCAAAGGAGGCTGCAGAAGTCCTTGCAACTCTTCTCCATAAAAGTTTAGCAATGCTCCAACCCATTCCCTTCTCTAAACCCGTTACATCCATTTTTAATAAATAAACTTCCATATGCTTAAAGTGGTAATATAGCCCTCTCGAAGGGAAGAATGATAAGACTGGTAGCTTTATTTTGAATGCAGGTTTTCTTTTTTATCTAATATAGTGGTTGCAATCATTTTTATAAACATAATGGTCTTAGTATTTAAGGAAACATTAAAAGTGCTGTTTGGACTCTGCAGGTGAATTCCTTTAAACCACTAACACATTAATAGATGTAAAAAAAAAAAAGTTTCAGGAATAACTGCAACCAAAGATGGACTGTTCAGTGGCCAGGAAACAAAGCAAAGGCACTGAGTAAAAAAAAAAAAAAAAAGAAAGAAAGAAAGAAAAATATTATTTTATTCTGATGTCTCAGACATGGTCTTTCTTCTACACATTTTCTGTTCTTATGATAACATAAGATCTTACTAAACTGTTTTCTTCAGCTTTTCAAAAATATATTGCATTTTTACCGTATGAATATTCTTAATAATGCATATGATACTTTAAAAATTTCCCTAGAAATTGTCTAAGAAAAATCTCAGGAAGAAAAACTTTTTCTTATAAAAACTTCTCCTATAAATTTATACCTAGTATATAATGTTTTCTTATTTTTTATGAAACATGAAAAAGTTTAGATGGAAAACATGCTTTTATAAAGATAAAATATCATTCAGGAAACTGTTATGAGAACCAAACATTAAGCTAGCAATGTCAAAATTTACCTTCTTATATACAAAAAAATGAGGAAATAGGTAAGTTGTGATTATATGGATATTGTTATACTCAATATAATGCATGCAAAATCACCCAGAAATTAGGCATGAGAATAAAAGAATACATACATTGAAATTTCCAAATTTGAAGTCCATTTCATTTGCCTAACCCAGGCCTTATAAAATATTCCAATAGACTATCTGTTAGATCAGGAACATTTCAATCAATACAAATTCAAATGTATTCATTTGCTACTTGAAAAGAAATTATTACATGGACACAAGAAAACTGTATTTATCTGAGTGGATAATAATCCTATTACTTACTCCACATGATTTATACCAGAATTAAAATATGCCCATTTCTTGAAAAATTTAAAAATGTATTCTGCAATGGGCAATAACATTTTTGTGTTGTTATGACACTTATATAAGTTAAAAAAAATCTTGTCAAATTTTACTCTGCCTGTCTAAGACACATATAACAGTAGACCATTTTGATGTTTATGAAGCCATTCTTATGAAGGGCAGGGAGTTTTGAGTTTTGGGTACCATTCTCAGTTTTGTAATTGACTCACTGATTGAGGTATTAAGATGATATTTGTAAAGCACTACAGGAATCTCATATTTTAAAAAGAGTTATGCAAATAGGGAGCATTGTAATTAGCTAAAGTCCCCCCCAAAGACTTTGAAGTTAACATGACATTCAGTTGAATAAGACGTAGGGAAGGTTCACATTGTGACTGCTGCTTAGCTGGAGACCATTTAATTAAGAGTCATTTTGGAGGATTTTCCTTGGTATTCTAATGAAATTCAATCCATCATGTTTATAATCACAGTATAAGAACTTATGCCTGATGGCAGTGGGGAACACGGGAGAAGGCCCCTCTTGGTTTGGCATGGTAGGTGGCACATCATTAATCAGCCCATGTTCAAAATCATAGTCCTATCATTTGGGGCATGTATGGCTTTTTACTTTTAGTCAGTTGACCTGTGACCCAAGTGCATGCTTATTAATTCTTGAGATAAGTGCCTTGTGTTAGTCAACATATGTATTGGGATTTTTATCTGAGGCTGAAATTTAAGATACCAGAATTGATATTTATGATCTAAAGGATTCAGACTCTTCTAGTACACGCTGAACAAACTTCTAGAGTCAAATACCATAGAAAGATTTGTACAGCCCTACAATTTACATATGAATTTTAAGAGGTCATGAATCAGGAATGTGTGAACTGAACCTCAAGGTAATCAATTAAATAGGTTCTAAAAATAAAACAGTATGGGTATGTGAAATACACACTCCTTTAAACCAAGTGGGAAAAAGGTGCTCTAGGTAAACAGAATTAAGTTGTGAGGATGTGAGACACTACCCACTACATTTTATTTATGATATGCATTTATCTAAGCTGATTCCTGACATGAGGAATAGGAAAAGATGAATGTGTGTGTGTGTGTGTATGTGTTTGTGTGTGTTTGTTTGTGTGTGTGTCTGTACTGAAGCCATTAATGGATGAGCCAGAAACTACAGAAGAACCCAAGGTGGAAAGCAAAAATGATTCTTTCAATTTAACTATTTTGAAAGATCAAAAACAGTGACAGCCCATGTAAACCCTACACTGATTTAACTGTAACTTACTTATAATTCACTGGAAAAGCAGCTATAGAGTGTCTACCTCTTGTTCAATTCTTGCACTACAGCTACTAAATTTCTGCCCTTAGCCAGGCTCGGTGACTCAGCCTGTAATCCCAGCACTTTGGGAGGCTGAGGCGAGTGGATTGCCTGAGCCCACGGTTTTGAGAACAGCCCGGGGAACTTGGCGAGACTTTGTCTCTACAGTAAATCAAAACAGCCGGGCATGATAGCATGCGCCTGTAGTTTGGCTACTTGGAAGGCTGAGGCTGAAGGATCGCCAGATCTCAGCAGGTCACCGCTGGGGTGGCCATGAATGTGCCACTGCCCTCGAGCCCACTTGACAGAGAGACTCCAACTCAAAAAAAAAAGTCTCACTTTCCCCCCAAATAACCCCAGAGACTCTACCAGAGATCATGTCCTCTAGTACCTCTTCCACAAATTGCCTCTAAATTGTCCAGGTGGATTTAATGTTGACTAATATTTTCAATGCTGTATTAAAGTCCTTTATTTCCTCTCTGCTTTAATAGGTATTTTTTGACAGTTGCAAGGTATAACACATTACTTCATTTACTTAAGTCCTGGTTAGTCTGGCTTTCCCCATCTGTCCTCCTATTTTCACAAGTCATCCTTGGTAAGTGTCCCCATCTTCTTCATCTGATGGTACTAGCATCCTATGGCTATAGGGGCAGGAGACAGGGCCATAAAAAAGTCCCACCCTTGGTCCTGATGCCCATTCTTACTACCCCTGCCTCTTTGGCCTTTAGTGTTCTTCCCCAGTAATGCCTCATCTCCAGTGTGTTAGGGCAGCTCTTACTGAGTAAAAAGTTGTGCTGAACAGGCTCTGGGTCACCTGAAGCTCAACCTCAGAAGATGTCTACCATGTATGCATAGACTTTGTTGACCAGGAAGCCATATACCAGCCTCATGAGGGGTCCTGTCACTTTCCTATATGGCTAGACACAGATTTTCTCCATTTCCAAATAACTTTCTGTTTTTCCAGTGCCAGAAAAACATACCTATTTTTGGTCCTGGGCCATCACCTACTCCTTCATTCTTTTCCTTCATTTAATGCACTCTGAGGCTTCCATAGCCCTAACTTGTCAATTAGGATCATATAGGGTGAGAAAAATCCTTTTTTTTCCCATCTTGGGTCCATGGCTGAGGATCTTATAACAAAAGACAGTCTGACAAGACAAAAGCAAATTTATTTAATATACATTTTACATGAAGAAATGAAGACCCTAAGAAACAGACAAACGTGTATTTTTATGCTTAAGTTTGATGATGAAGTGGTGGATATTTGTGGGATCGTATGACTGCACAAAGGGTATGATCTAAGGATCATTAACTGGGAAGACATAGCGAGGTCTCTGTGTTCAGATTCTTCTCTGAGCTCCTGTATCTTCAGAGACAAAGATGATCTTTTCCTTTGAGTATAAGGTATAGGGAGGAACTCTCCCAAATGAGAATATTATAACTTGCTTAAGGGATAGGAGTCAGGAGGAGAAAGTGAGAGTGATCTTCCTGCTTTTGCTATTTTCTCAAATGTGAAGGGGCCATGTTTTGTAATAGCTTGTCCTGAATCCTATCAACCAGGAAGTAAGTGATTGCATGTATGTGTGTGTTTTTAAACCAGCCTTTGAGAAAAAGGAACATCATCACTGCCCATGCCTGCCAAGAGGAAAGGCCAAAACAGCTCACTCAGAAGTCTTACTAACTTCGAGGCTTAGGAAGAAGAGAAATCTCCCACTGATTTCTCTTCTTGAGCATAGACAAGAAGACAGTACTTGCTGTCTGATATAAAGTGCATGATGAAAAAATTAATGAGACTATGATTATTCTAAGACAAGATAAAACTGCTAATTAGCGTTCTTTGTAAAGCAACATGTGGAAATTTAATTGGGTAAATAAGATTTCAAAATCAACAGAGTTAGTGGTTTTGACTGTTTAAAACAGCTTCAATACTTTTAAAGATAATTCTATAATGTTCCTTCATAATGATCTCCATTAAGAAAATCAAGGTGTCCACTGAGTAAAGGGAACTCAGTCTTTCTTTTACCAAATTTTTAAATAAACATTTTATTCTTACAAACAGGTTTGAAATATAATTTTTACAAATTTGAGTTTATATGATTATTTCTCTTTCTTGTACTAAATTTTCAAGTGTTACTGATTTTATTATCTTTCAGTAAAAAAGTATTGCTTAGGTTTTTATCATATATATATAGTGTTCATGTTTTTATATGGTTGATATACTAGTATGTATATATGTATTTGTGTTTATTTTCTCCCATCCTTGCTTTTTTTATTTTTTGATAACTCTTCTGCATTTATTTTTTATTTTGTTAACTTTGGTTTTAAAGACTTTAGGGCATACAGATGATTTTTGGGTACAGGAATGCATAGTGGCAAAGAAGTCTGAGATTTAAGTGTACCCTTCACTCACACCTGTGTACATTGTACCAGCTATGTGATTTTTCCTCACTACCTCATCTCCCACCCTTCCCCTTCTGAGTATCCAGTGTCCAATATGCTGTTCCATATGCCTTTACAATTCCTCCGTGTAGCTCTCATTTATAAGTGAGAACCTGAAGTGTTTGTTTTTCTGTTCTTGTGTTACTTCACTTTGGATGATGGTCCCCAATTAGATACTAGTTGCTGTAAAATACAGTATTCCATTATTTTTCAAGGTGAAATATAGTGTTTCATGATTATATAATATATATAATTCTCTCTATATTTTATTGTTATATTATATATAATTTTCATTATCCACTGGGAAGTTGATAGACATTTAGGTTGAATCTACATCTTTGCAATTGTGAATTGTGCTGTGATGAACATAAAAGTGTCAGTGTCTTTTTTACAAAGTCATCTCTGTTCCTTTTGTCTGTTTTTTTTTCTCCTGAGATTCTGTGTGCCCTTTCTTGTCACCTAAGTTTATTTACAATATCTAATTAATGTTTTCATTCCTTTTATATGTTTAATGTTAGTGATAACAGAAAGCAGTAGATGTGTTAGAGTTACTAGAGAAGTAGTTAAGGGTTGGAAGATCCATGTTAGGAACTGCTGTATTTGATTTCTGAGTCTCCTATTCTTCCTGTGATAATGTTACATTTTTTTTCCCCACTAAAGGGAAAATAAGCTTTCATTTCAGCTTTTGAAAGCCATTGATAAATATGAAAGGCATTATGGTTACCAAATTTCATAATTTTGTTAAGTAAGTGACTGATTAGTGTAAGGAGAAAGGGTAATACTACTTTGTGTCTATTATAGTCTTTAATATTGAATTGACTATTAATTTTTTAACTTGCTGTTTTCAATCATTGAAAGTGTAAAATCATATCACCTGAAATTTGTGATTAGTTATTCATAGTTCAAGATGTGTTTACAAGCAAACTTCTTCCCCTGAAGGAGGCAGGGAATGAATACTTATGATTTTATAAATATATATATGTACATATAAATATATATGTGTATATATATATATATATATATATTTCCAATTAATGGCTTTGAAATATTTAGATTCAGTTAATATTATTCCTCATTTACAGAAAATTATTCAAGTAGATTAAGTCCAAAGGATTCAGTATGTTAGTGGGAAAGACTGAATTTGAAAATACATCTCTTTGTAAAGACAGTTCCATGTTAGAAAAATCCTTTCAAATAAATGTAATTAATGGCCACCACGCATTACATTTGAACTAAGTAATTGACAACTGACAAGTGATGAGACAGATAGAAGATAGATAGATAGATAGATAGATAGATAGATAGATAGATAGATAAAATTACTTCAAAGAGAAAAGTGCCAGCTTCAAGCTTTGAAAACTATTAGAATTATTTTGGAAACTATTAGAATTTGATGAATATAAACTGCATGGGGAAAAAGAGGTAGATTATATGTTGTGGGATAAACAGAAAACTTGGTTATTATTAAATCTGGTGTCTTGTGTTTTGTATGACTAAAATTTAGTGCATCTTTAGTACAGAAAGTTTTTCAATGTATAAAGAAGAAAACACACTGTACTTGTCATGTCCTGACTCAGAAATAACTTTTTGGTATTGAAATTTGTTGCATTATTTTATTTGCCTCTATATATATATGAAAAACGTTACATTTGTTATCTTACTTTTTCACTCACACAAAATTTCTCAGATTTTTAAATGTTCTTGAAAAATTATTTTAAAACTTGCTAAGTGCTGTTATATCAGTGTACAATAATTCACTTAAGCAATATCCAGTCAGTGATATTGATTATTTCTTCAGATTTCATTATCATAAATAATTCTTTGGTTAAAAAGTCTTTTGTATATGACATGCTGCTCCTATTTCTAATTAGTACGTTACTAAACAGTTATTGAATGAGGTCAGTGACCTAAAATGTATAGATTAATAGTCCAGGAAGTAAATATCTATTAGTTCTTGTTTTTTCTCATCATGGCTCATGTGTTTCTGTAGTCTTTGTGGCTAGCGAAATGTGAATAACAGATACACACCTTAGTTAATGGTATAAAACCAGGACATGTGCTCTCAGTGTATTGGCACCCCTGACAGTAACCTGAGGATGCAGAGCAACAGGGCTAACTGGGAGTCTCCACATTCTGGGATTCTCCTTGTCTCTCTGAGATTCATGGTCATTTGCTTAACTCTCTGAAGAAAGGCTTTCTTGGCTTCCCTGTCAAAAAAATGTTTGGCCGATAACACGTCCTCAGATTGCACGTTCACTCTTCCTAGTGCAATCCCTAATAGAGATCGGCTAGCCACTCTTGGCACAAAAATGACTATATATGTCCAAGATTGAAGTCTGATAGACTTTCCTTAATCAGGTTGTTCCTCAGACTGTAAGGATTGTGTGTATCTAAAGACTAGTTTTAGAGAAGGGATGAGAGACAGTATTGGCTTGGAGAACACCTCTGAATTGGCATGTGTATCTCGGATAGGAAATGCATACTCTACTAAATTTGCTTTAGGTTTTGATTTTTTGTGTACATTTATTCCTTTTAACATGATTTTTTAAAAAGGGAATTGAGATTATTAGACTCTTTTTAGTCCTACTAGATTGTTGAAGATACCACCCTTAAAATAAGTAAAATTTGCAGAAACATATTAACGACTCCTATTGGTTAATAATAACAGTATAACTTGAATTAAAATTTTTCGAGCTTGGCTCGGTGGCTCAGCCTGTAATCCCGCGCCTTTGAGAGGCTGAGGTGAGTGGGTGGCCTGAGCCCGCGGGTTCGAGACCCGCCTGGGCAGCGAGACCTCATCTCTACAATAAATAAAAAAATCAGCCGGGTGTGGTAGCGCATGCCTGTAATTCCGGCTACTTGGAAGGCTGAGGCGGAAGGATCGCCGGAGCCCAGCAGGTTGAGGCTGCCGTGGACTGGAGCGGCACTCCAGTCTGGGTGACAGAATGAGATTCCAACTCAAAAAAAAAAAAAAAAATGTTCTCTTTAATTCTTTGTTTTTAAAGGATGTGGGATACAATTAAGGGTTAGGTATACAAATATTCATTATGCAGGTACCCTTGTTGATAAAGTAGGTCTCTCTCCCACCCCCAGCAGTTTCCTTCAATTGCCAATCCCACCACCGCATCCCCTGGCAGTTTCCCATTACTGAACAGTTAGTATTATAATTGTTCAGGGTCCACTTATGAGTGAGAATATATGGATCTCTGTTCTTTGTTCTTTGTTTGTGATCGATAGTATGATAGAATCTAAATCCATCCAAGTTGCAGTGAAATTCATATGTCTGTGCTTCTTTATGGCTGCATAATATTCCATTGTGTGTATGTAACACATTTTTCTTTTCTTTTTGTTTTTTTTGATTTATTGAAACATTTAAGCCATTATTTTAAACCTTAAGAAAGCATTGTAATTTTGGACTAATATTACAGAACTAGAGTATTGTTTTGCTAGAAGAAAAAGTTGCACACTCTTGAGATCTATAGTATTCTAAAGGTCAGAATTTAAAATAAATACTTTTAAGAAACTCATACACTTATATGGGACTTTTCAGATGGCATAGTATGTTCATGTATTATCATACTTGCTTTTCAAGCAACTATAGAAATTAAGTGTTCTTCAAACACTAAGTATAACCAACTCATAAGGAATAACTTAAATTTGAAAATTACAAAATGTTTAGTTGAGAAAATAAATACATAACAAATAATGCACATGCAGCATTCTCATTAATTTTAAAAAGGCATTTATAAAATAAAATATCACAAACCTACCAAGTACATAAATAAAGTTTTCCACTAAACAGAAAGAAAGGGAAGAGAAAGAATCAACGTTTACTAGTGACTTGCTATATGGCAGGGGTTATGCTGGATCCTTGTTAGTCTATGGTCCTCAACTTACTCAGACTTATAGTGGTTTTCCAACTTTCTCAAAGCATTTAGATAATATGGGATGAATACTGCCCTATGTTTTCCAAGAATGCCAATTTTTTCATAATAGGTCTAGGATTCCTCTTCTTTTTTTTTTTTATAATTGTGCCTTAAAATCTGGTTATTTGGTTTGGGAAACAAGGGAGACATATTAGAGTAGCACAGATCTGCCAGCAACTAAGGATACAAGAAGGTCACAGCAATTTTTCTGTTGTTAGTGTACCACTAGTGATGTTTTCAATACAAGTATCAAAAAGCATGATTTAACTTGAGTTACAGTCACAAAAAAAAATACTGATTTTCCTAATAACTGGGATTTAGACATAGTTTGAGCTCAAGCTTCATAGTTTGTCCAGGCTGTGTTACGCTGAGATTTGTTCAACTCTGCCTTACTTGCCTGCTGACTGTATCTCATACTCGCTTTCCTGTGATGGGGTTGGCTGCTAGGAGCTCCAAGAACACATAGTTCTACACTCATTGCCAAAAGGGAAGAAAACTTCTCTTTTTCAGCCATTGAAAATTGACTTTGGACTTGCTGTGGTAGGTCCACCTTAAGTCACATGCTCAACCACGTGGAGCAGCCAATCACTACATTCAGGAGAAAGGGACATCTTGATTTGAGTAGGTTACATTACTCCACCAGCGAAGGATGAGCTGATTGCTACTTCACTTAGGATCACCAGGATCTATCATGACCCAAGGGTGGATTCATTTCATTTAAGTCTAATGACTAGAAAAGCTCAGATTTGTAAAGAAAGAAAAGAAGAGAAATAGACACAGGGAAGCAACAATAATGCCCTTTGAAATTAGCAAACCTTTTTGGTGGCCTCAACTCTACTTAGCTCAAATATTGTAGTTTCTTTTATCAAATTTAAGCATTCAGAGTAGGAGTTGAAAGCAAAGCAGAATAGATTGATTTATCTAGATATGTAGGGTCTTAACATCAAATGACATCTCACATTTCCCAAAAACATGCAATTCACAAGGATGGACTCATTTTCAAGAAGTCTTACTGGCAGTTCATATCTATATCAAAAATTTTGTGTTTTCTTTTTTATTAATCAGGAGAGACATTATTTTTATTACATAGCAGCAAGTTAATCTTATTAATTATAAACACAGAAATAAACACACACACACACACACACACACACACGTATTACATTAAAAACTACCTTAAAATGCATTGACCCACTCTTACACTGGTTAACCATCAGCTGTTCCACTTTTCTTTCCTCTCTCCACCCACTCCACAATTTATTGCAGCTGGTGAGAGACATGAAGTGTGAAGGTACGATGATGAGAACATGATAACTCACTAGATGCCATTTCAAAGGGTAAAGGAAATTCACCAGAAAGAGCATTTGTATTGGAGAGTATCATTAGTAGGGAAAAATTCAAGGTTACATTAAGTGACCCAGTGCTTTCAAATTCATATTAATTTCTAGACTCATTTTGCTGGGTAGAGTGTTCCTTGTAAAATCTTAGTGATAACATAACATGTATTTTTTGGAGTCAACTGAATGACCATGAGCACAGCATGCATTTTGCAGTGTACAAATTGATCTGAGTATTTGCTAAGCACAGGGCTGGTCTGAAATACATAGCTGTGCATTTTTATCATTACCCTTCTGCCAAACACTGTACAAGTTTTAAGTGATTTTTAAAATATATTTTAATCATGTTAATGGAATATCTTTTTATTTACGTCATTTGCATACATAGTAAGAGTAGAGTTCTTAAAGAATCTTAAACAAATTATACGCTGTTATAGTTAATATTCTAGAAATAAGGTTTTAAATCTTCATTATTATGGAAAAACGAGTAGCAATTAATTTGGGAAATAGCCATCTATTTTTAAAATTAATAAATGAGTTTTTCAACTATATATGCATGTTATATTATTTATACACATATTATTTAGCATAAACTTTCATTTGAAGAAATAAGTAGTTACAGAAACGAATAAGTTTCAGATCCAGCAAACATTTACGAGCATTTGATAGTTATATTGTTTGATATTCCTAACTCCTTAGATGTTATCTTTTTTATAAGCATTATCATTATATAAGAAGAAAGTTAATAGTACTTATAGCAGTTTTTACATTATCTGTGAACCACAAAATCGGAGTTTTGGGACCAATATCACGAGTAAAGCCTAGAAGAATCAAATTCTAAAATAATGATGGGTATGCACAGGAGACGAGGAGGATTAGCTCAAAACTAAACAGAGATGAATGATTACCTTGATTTGTTCTTAGGTACATATGCTATATTTTGAATTTCAACAACATTCAAGAAAGGCTTCATATTTTAATGTTTATCAAAAGTGGATATGACCCAGACTTGTTTGTCACTACACAATGCAACCATATAACCAAAAACGATTTTTACCTCCTAAAACTATTGAAATAAAAAACAAAGTGAGTATGAGTTATAAATAATTTTAAAGCATTGTTTAATAAGAAGTCTGCTTACAGAGTGAAAAATATTCACCCCAAGTAAGTGTACACATTGGTAGAAAGGCTTCCTCTCCAGGCTAGGGACATGTTAAATTTGCCCTTTACCAGTCTTCTGAAGGCTACATTCTAACTACTTTCTCAAGTGTTCACTCAGCAGCTGGATGCAGGGAAGCAGTTGTGGAATGTGTTCTAAGAGAAACCTGAAAAACATAGGCCCCAGGTTCAGATTTCAGTAGAACTCAGATTGTGATTGACCTCGGCCATTTCAAGCAGGGGAAAATATAATGACAGAGAAAGAAAGAGACTTGTTCAAATAACCAGATGTGAGACTATCTACGGGAAGATTGTAGCCTCAGTTCTTACAGCAACTCAAGCAAACACTGAACCAACTTGACTGAGAATCAGAGCCAGTACTGTACAAGTTTTACAATTGCTAATTTGCCCGCTGCAGTTTGTCTAAGTACCATTCATTTTTCTGTTAAGTATCACTATTGAGTTTTCACAGTGACAGAATTTCAAGTACTGTATGATGACTGGGAATACACAGATTAGCAAAACCAGGCCCTTGTTACATACAAGGCATATGCAATATCACTTGATCAAAATCTGATGTGAAGAGAAAGACAACCTTCCTGTGGATATTTATTTTGAAATTAATATATGTTGCTAACAATAGACTCCTCAAAGATACTTTTATCTAATTCAATTGCCTTATGTTAAAATATTATCCCATTCAATTTTGTAAGGTAAATAGAGAGCATATGTCTTTAATGATGAACTGAATGTATGTTGTAATTCATTTATTCACCTTAATTTTTGACTATGAAATTCAGTTTCTTTCAACAAATAGAATTCTCTCTAAAAGTCACTGGGCATTAATTCTACAGTAACTTAGGAATTATCATATGTAGTCACCTGGCCATATAAATGATAATAAACTTGATAGTTCATAAGTTACCAACATTTTCTTCTTTATAGACTTTTTGACTCTTCCCATTTTGATAAATTGTTTGTTAATTCATACAAATCTGTATGTGTGTATACTATTACTAAAATAGTCACCATGTGGTTTTATAGTTATTTGTCTATCATTTCCTCTGATTGACAAAAATATGGAAGGTAGGGTTTAGGTATATTTCATTTTATTGTTTCTAATATTTTACACCTAGGGAATTTATGTATAGTTCATGAGTATCATAGTTACTCATGAACTATACATAACATTCACCTTGCGACAATATATTATTTTAGAGATATTCTTCAATTTTTTTCTCCCTCCATTCTTCCCTCCTTTCAATCCTTCTTTCCGTCTTTCGTTTTTTCCAGCCATCATTGTTTCCACCCACAAATATTTGATGAGCATCTGTCACCTGCCAAGACCTCTAATGAGATTTAAGAATATAATGATGAGTTAAAGCAGAACTCAAGAAATGTACATTTATTTGGCGAGAAAGGTTAAATAATGATCATATGAAAAATGTAAAATTGTGGCAACAATAAATGCTATAAAGAAAAATTACTTAGGCACCATGAAAGCATCAAAGTGAATATACGCGGTCTAGTGTAATTTATAAGGAAAGTCTCCACTGAGAAATTTCTTCTGATTTGGACATATAAAAATGATTAGATGATAACTAATTAATCTGTGTTGTCTTGGAATGGGGTGGGGAGGGGAGAGACAGACAGACAGACAGACAGACATTATTCCAGGTCAGAAGAGCAGAGTATTCAAAGGCATTTTACAAAGTAAGCAACTTGTTATAGAGAACAGATGAAAACCTTGATGTCAGAGAATAAATAAAAGTCGAGTGGGGTGAGTGACAGACCTAGAAATATAAACAAGGTAATGACACTGATAGGCTATATAAATTATTATAAAATTTATGTCTTGATCCTCTGACTATGGTTTGGAAAATAGACTGTTGTCAGTGAGGAAGGAGAATGGAGGTAAGAAGTCAGCTAAGAAAGTGTGCAGCGGTAGCGAACAACTTTGTGCTAAACTGGTACTAGTGACGATGTAGACTGGAAATTATGAGATATATTTAGAAGGCTAAATGAGCAGGACCTGTGATAAATTGAATAGGACAGTTGAAGATGGAAATAAAGACATACGGCAGCAGCTGCAGAGGCTCTAAGAAGTGGTTAAGGTTTGGATGGGGATGTCAAAGACAAGGACATAGACAACATTAGGGTGATGGTGCGGTGGAGGGCAGATGGATGCAAAAGCTTCTATTTCCATGTTTGGCAGAGAATGAGAAACATGACTAATTTATCTTAATATGTATGGAGAGAGTGTCATAAACAAGGAGAAAAGGAACTCTTTAAAGAATCTTCAAACCCAAGTACCACAAAAATATTCTATGTTGAGGTCAGTGTCTAGGACCTTGATAATACACAAAATATGTGTATAGATATGGCAAAGTGCTTTATGCCAAACTAAATGTGTAATTATCACTCAGTAATAAGGGAATCACAGAGTCCTTATGTACTTTCTGGGGTTGTTATAAGGATAAAAGAAGATAATTTGCTTCAAAAACTGCAAAGCCCTTATGCAAAGCAAATATGAGGAATGAATGTTACCTATAAAATCCAGGCACATCCATACAACAAATGATTAATTCAGGATTAGCATTTCTTGTTTTGTATTTTTCTAATGGTCTGATAATTTAAATATGGTGTGTTTAGGAAACAATTAGACCTGTACTATACTACATAAATACAATGAATACGTACCTCTGACTTTCATTTAAAGAAAACAAAGTACCTGATTCTAAATGTAGATTTATCATTGACAAGTGGAATGCAATTTAAGGAACTACAAATGAATAGGGAAAAACGTGCAAAAAGTATACTAAAAATAATTCTTTAATTTTTGCTTAAACAACTAAATTTTAACATTGCTAGGGTATTGTCTTCTTAGGTAATTCTTGGTTTTTTGCTTTGTTTTGATTTGCTTTTTACTGTTCTGATGCTACTGACTCAATGTAGGCCTTTATTATATTTACATTGAACTATCAACCATTCTCATAACTGCCTAAGTCCCACCATTCTGCCTTGATTCTGCTTAAAAGAATTCCCTATATTATTATTGTATTGTTTTTATGTTTCTTTAATCCTAAGGTTCAGTGAAGTTAAATAAGTTAATAATGATTGGTCCAATCAGAAATAGTAAAATAAAGATTTTGCCCTATATTTTAAAAATGCTGAAGTGAATATTTCCCTACATTCATTTAACTTATTCGTAATTTATAAAGTTGGGACTTTTTTTAGGCTTCAACAATGCCCCTTTATGAAGCATAAGACTTCAGAGTAAAAGTTGTAAGCACAACATGGTGCATAAACATTGAAAAAGAAATTGCTCACTGGGACAGATTAGGTTCTAAGGTTTAAACCTAAAAATAAATAAATTAATTAATAAAGGAACTATATAAGTGTTTTGTATTAGCTCAGGCTGCAATACCAAAATATCATAAACTGGATGACTTAAACAACAGGGATTTATTTCTCACAGATCTGGAGTCTGTAAGAAATAGAACAAAATGCCAGACAATTTAGTTTCTTGGTGTGGGCTTACTTAGTTTGTAGACAGCTGCATTCTCACTATATCTTCACACGGAGGGGAGAGTAAAGAAGAAAAACTCTCTGGTATCTCTTCTTATAATGTCCATAATCCCATCTTGAGGACTCCACCTCATAACTTCATATAAACCTAATTACCTTTTAAAGGCCCCATCTCCAAATATCACATTGGGGAGTTTGGACCTTTAATATATGAATTTTGCAAGGACACAATTCAGTATACTAATACCCTTTATAAAAAATAAGAATCTCGGTTTTCAAAGGGGAACTCTAAAAATATACTTTCCACACGGATATCTAATACCTCTACAGTTTCCTGTTTGTCTCTCTGATCTCCAGAATGTATTGTCATTCTATGATAGGAAGTCTTGTATTTTTCTTAGATATATATTTGCATCAATTCATTTTTCATCTTTTAAGTTAAGCTTTTTCTTTTTTCCCCAAATACTATTATTTCTGTCCTTGGTGTTCCAGAGTTTCACGTTCCAGAATAGTTAGTGGTACATCTTTTTTCCACACTACAACGGTATGTTAATCATCCTGCTGATTCCACTAAGCAAATATTCATTTTAACACCTTCTTTCTACTTCAAACCAAGCCCATCTCTCTGCCGGACACTTATCAAGCTCTGTAAGACATCTGGCTTTCTTCAGCTCATGGTCCCTAGATCCAACAACCTCTAGTGAACACATAATTTTAAGTTCTGTGCTTTGTGATCTGCCCATTAGCTTAATTTTTCCACATCATTTACTGCCCCCGTGGGCCTCTATCGTCAGATGGGTCAATGTCTGAATCAGGTTTGTATAAACAGAAAAATGCATACAAATAAGATAGTCTCCAAGTATATTTTCTGATAACAGCTTTACTAAAATATACTTCACGTATCATACAATTTACCTCTCTAAAGTGTGCAGTTCAATAGTTACATTTGTTCAACTATATCCGTCATCAATTTAAGCATATTTTATCAATTCTCCCTAAATCCTGTGTCTATTAGCATTCACTTTCCTTGACCAATGTCTCACCTCTATCACTTGCAGTCCTGGCAATCCCGCAATGACTTTTAGTGTCTATGGATTTTTCTATTCTGGACATTTCCTACAAATTAAATAATATAATGTGTGGTCATTTGTGGCCGGCTACTTTTACTTAGTATATTTTCAAAGCTTAATTGACTGACGACGTGTTTCCCTTGGGAGAAAAAAATGAAAAAGGGTTAGCAGGGCAAGAACAAAGTAGGGTTAAGAACCATAACCATGAAAAAATCAAACAAAAACCTAAATGGTCAATTGCCTTACAATTGTTCCCAAGCACAAGGTAGAGAAGGTTGTTATATATTGAAAGAGAACTGAGAGCCATTTCCTAGGGGATTCTTCTAACAATACACATAGCAATCTTCCCTGAGATTTTTATAACACACACTAGGCTATCCAGTTTGCCACAGCACGTCTAAGCCCTATGATAAGGAGAAGAAAAATCTCAACAGGTAGCAGCAAGTCACTGTGAGCTTGCTAAAATCCCATGAAAATAACAAATTTTAAACTTATTTTGCCTTAGATCCTTCCGGGTCTTGCATTTTATGCCTTTTGATAGTCTTAATGAATTTCTCATGAAGATTCTAAAGAGACTGCCTTGCAAATTTTTAAAAAAAGAACCTTAGTCTAATTTTTGCTTTGCACATGATCCATATTTTTTTCTTTCTATATAATTATTTTTCACCTCAGTACCATTTTTGGGTTTTTTCAGTTACACAGATTGTGTGTGTGGAAGTCACGTCTTATGTGAGTGTATATAAGAGTGTGTGTGCCATGTTAACATACGTGTGTATGCATGTGCTGCGTCACTGTGTATGGGAGTGTATGTGTGGTGTCACCATGTATTGATTATGTGTGCATGCGCCATATCACCACATGTGTGAATATGATTGTGTGTGCCATGTCACCATGTTTGTGAGGGTTTATGTTAAATCACTACATATGTAAGTGTGCGTGTGCCATGTATGTGAGTTTGTGTTTATTTTTATTTATGTTTCATTTGGTTTAGTTTTTAACCTTTGTTGCATACTTAGCACATTTTATTTACAGTCAAGAATCAGTAATATTTTTATATTTTTTGTTACTGGTCATTGACCTTATAGGTTCATCTTTTATTATTTCAATGACTGTTTATTAAAGCATTATAAAACAATGATATAAAATGAATTATTTACCCTCTTCTCTGCAAGAAATTGGATTATTTTATAAACACTTGATATTTTCTGCCCATACTTCCAAGTAGGGAAATGTTGACAGGTTCTACCCTCTTTTATGCTTATCACAAGGGCCTCCACTTCCTTCTCCTAAGGCTCCAAGACACTTAGCACATGGAGCCAGCAGGTGTCCCAGAGCTGGGCAGCAGTCTGAGAGCTATGTGCAATGGGGAGATTGTGTGTGTGCCACATCATCACATTACCAGGCTCTGTCACTGTGGGAAGCCTAAGTATGACAGGAGAGCGCCATTTTCTAACAAAAAAGCTTAGGACTGCCCTTGACATTAGCACTGTCATGCCCTCAATAAGCCACCTGGACCGTGCTTCATGTTCTGAGAAAGCAAAACTGCTTGCCTGGGCGGGGCACTGCTCTGCACTTGGGAAAGCGGACCCATTCTTCAGCTGTGCTTGGCAACGAGTGGGGTGTTTCTTTCTCTTCATTTTTAAAGTAAGTTGAAAAGGTGAAAAAAAAAAAAGAAAAGTTGAGACACAGATGAAAGCTTTCAAACAATTTTTCCACTGATTCCTTCAGGCTGACACCCTCTTGGAGACGACCTATGTATTTTGCCCCCTTCTCTCGCCACCCCTCTCCCCCGCCAAGAGAGACATCTCCAACAATACATTCTGACCTATGTTTCTTAGAAAGTGAGATAAAATAGATTTATTAATTAAACTGAACCCCATTTTGAAGCTTTTTTGGTTTCAGCTCTCTGTGCTGAGAGAAACACTATGGAGGATGACATTGTTGGAGTCTACTGAAAGTGTCTGGTGAACTCAGTTGGAGAGGAGAACGTGACCCCTTCTTGGATGCTGGCCAGCCACACGTTGCCAGCATCACTGCGGCTGTTCCCGGGCAGTGACTTTTCTGTTGTGCTTCCAGAATTATCACAATAAACCTGTTTGCCAAACGTTAATTTTTCTCTTCATGAAAAATTTTCAGTTCATTACACAAACAGACTCGGGGCTGTAATCGTGCTTTTTAAATTAGATAATAGCATCAGTTGGGTTTAAAAACTGGGTAGAAACTTACCATGTTAGTGTTTCCTTAGGTACAAGTCAGCAACGTGCACTAGTATTCACAAAGATATTATTTAATGACTGTAATAGTAAAAGGATTAATATTTTATCTCGAAGGGAAACAAAAACTCTAAGATAAATAGAATACCAAGCTTCATAGGTATATACATCATATTGAAAGATTCTAAGAGGAAACACTGCTTGCAGATCAAGCTATTTTTTCTTTTTCCATCTTTAAAAATTTTGTATTTTAAAGATGTGGGGTACAATTCAGGGTTAGGTATACAAATGTCCATTATTCAAGTACCCTTGTTGATGAGTTGTCCCCCCCCCCTTGGCAGTTTCTTACTATTATGCCACCCCTACTCTCACCTGGCAGTTTCCCACTACTGCCAATCCCTCACTTATAGAATAATGATAGTTGTTCAAGGTCTGCTTATGGGTGTGATACTCAGTTCTTTGTTTCTGTGATAGATCACTCAGGATTATAGACTCTAAGTCCATCCACGTTGCTGTGAAGTTCATCATTTTCTCCCTTTTTATGGCTGTATAATATTCCAACATGTATATGTACCACATTTTTTTAACCCAGTCCTCTTTATTTTTTCAAGCCACAGTTTCAAACTAGTAGTTTTCTGGTTTGTAATATTTGCAGTCACCATGTTCCAAATTATTGGTAAAAACAGTGGCCAATGTAAGCCAGTGTAATGGAAATTCGTGATAACACTTAGTTGGGAGATAGCACTATGTGTTTGTTATATGACTCTGTGACTCTGCTCAATGAAAGTTATTGTTTTCACTAAAATTTCCTGCTAAAATCTCTCTCCCACAATACCTACTACCAAACACAAATGCATTCCTGCAATCTTCTAAAAAGTGTACTGCTTCTCAGTACATGGATTAAAGCCTTTATTTTTTTTCCTGCTGTAAATTTATGTGTATCTTTCAACTATTTTCTGCCTCCTGTTATTTGTGGACTGTCTTAAGGGTCCTGAATTCTATCAGCACCTACCATAGAAATGCTTAAATATAGTTTTGTATTATAACATATAATGTCTGCATAGCAATATATCAAAATGCACGTCATGGTGAACTACTTATCACAAGGATACATTTTATTTCCCACGTTAAAGGTGTAGGCCAAAATATAAGACACAATACTCCTGCAGTTGGTCCTTTTAATTATAATAATGTATTCAAGTGCAAGTAGTCAAAATATCATCAGGCAGTCAAAATATCCAACAAGTCACAAGACATGTTTGCTTGTTGTCCTGACTGCACTGATTAGGAAAATATGTGTTTCATTATTAGTCACAATCTTGACAGGGTCATAAGTAAGATAAAAATCTGCCAATTATTAGGGCTGGAAGCATGAACGGTATCAAAAGAAGCAAATGAAAGCTTCATAGTAGCAGGAAGTCAAGTTCATTTTGCTTCTTTTTTAAATCTTACTTTAAAGATGTCAGATACAAGTCAGGATTGGGAACATAAGTGGTCTATGTACAAGTGAAGTTTGGGCTTCCCATTGGACCTCACTTCACCTGGATTGGGGTCATGTACCCAATTGATGTTGTGTCCCCCCGCCATTTCACTTCTAAATTAGTTAACGCACACCTGGGGTATAGGGAGACATATAGGGAGAGAGGGCCTACATTGGGTAAATTAACATGAGTGTGAAAGATGAAAAAAAAATCTCTAACTGTCTTAATAAGAATATTTGTCCTGTCTTACACTTGTTGACGTTAATGCACCAGATAATTTTCTTTGGTTACAGGGAGTTTCTACTAGCAGGGTCAAAAAGAACAAATTTTTGTATTCTGGTCCAACATTTTACCAATGCTAATGCATCTTCTGCTAAGCATCAATAATAAAGCATGAAACACAAGACTTTCAGGATGAAAAGTATTTGACGTTGAGGCTTTTTTCTTCTCAGTACTTCTAGAAGTTGCAAAAGCGTAGCAAGCTTTTGTAATTTGGCTAATGCACAATTCTTCTTGAACATCCTTCCAAATATTTCTATTTAAATCATTATTTCTCTAGAAAAATATTCCAGTGCCCCCACTTCCATCCCTGAAGGTGAATAAAGCCATAAAAAACATGGTTTAAAAAAGAAATGGGGGAAAATTTCAAGGTAACAAAAAGTCAACAGCTTTATAGCCTAAAATCTCAAGACCTTTATATGAGTGAGATAGTCAAACACTCAATTCATAAAACAATTATGTCTCTAAAAAAAAAAAAATCTCAAGACCTTTGTTCAAAAGTAGAAAGTTTCAGAACATATTCATGTAGTATTTACCCTAATGCATACAGAGTGCCCTTCTGGAGAAGATGGGGAAAAAATTCTGAAAAAGCTCACTGATGTTTCTTAATTTGGAAGAAATGAGTAGGTAACAAAAGAGGCTGACATGGCATATTTCTCCACACGTTCAGAGTTCAAGTTAGTTGCTCTCCAGAAACTGGAAAAAAAAATTATGAGTATTTTCTCAAATGAGGACATCTACATAAGTACCAAAAACCTGATTGACAAATATGAATTAGAGTAATAACTGCCACTGAAGGATCCCTCCCAGGTAAAGCTAGCTTCTTGCAGAATTTTAATAAATACATCTAACACATAACAGAGGGAAAAAATCAACAGTAGTGAATATACCTAGCCCTACTCCTTGTCTCATTGAAGATGATAAAAGCAAGAGAGATGGTAGAGAGGAAGCAAAGTATTCATACTACAGCCCCCAAGCAAAGGAAGAAAGCAGTAAGGGAGAAAATACACATACCATATACATATTTTTTTTTTCTAAAAGCTAAGTAAAAATTGGCGCATTCTTAAAAATTAAAGGCTATGTGAATTCTATTAAATAGAAGATGAAAGATGAGGCTTCAAAGGAAATGAATGAGATTAAAAGGAAGATTAGAGATCTAAGAAATTAGTAAGCCAATACCATTCCAGAAATAATAGACAGATACACTAGAAGAGAATAATACAAAACTTTAGAGATGTGAGGAGGAAAAATCAACCTGAATGGAATGGGAAATACAGAGGTAAACACATTTAGGGAGAGAATAATAGCTATGGAGAAGAAATCATGGAGAATGCCGAACACATCTTTGAGGGAACGAGAAAGAGAACACTGGAAACAGAAAACTATTCAGGGGGAGATCAGAGAGGAACTGGTAGTAGATATGTGTTATAAAGCTAATAGAAAAAAATCAACAACAAACGAGTGCTGTGGAGAGTGGTGGATCCAGATGAGACTTCAAGGCATCCCGCAAGCCCCTACAAGTGGTAGCAATGTGGTCATCCAAGAAAGATAAATCACAACATGGGAAAGCTTGCAAATTTTTATTATATGTAATCATGTGGCATGGGCTTTTTACTGAGTGCCCCTTTACCAAGGTCAGAAATATCAGAAGCCATAGCAGAAATTATATTCAAATCCATCCCAGGTCAGTTTGCTAGATTCCAAATCTGAAGAAGACTGATAAGAGAAAATATCTGCTAAAAGCTTTGCTTGCAAGGTGCAATAAGATTAGGTCAAATGAATTCATTTTAGTGATAAATAAGAGATGAAACATTTTATGTTGAATTACATATGCTTAAAAAATTGAGTCGAAAATATTGTGAGATTTTAACAATTACAGCATCAGGTACAAGGATTCTTGTAAAAATGTATGTAGAAACAAGACTAGGATGTCCACCCTGAGGACTGGTATTCAACAGTAATAGGAGGTTTTTTACCTGTTCATTATGGCAAGAAAAAGATGTACAAGACATTCAAACTGGAAGAATAAAATAAGAATACCCTTATTTACAGAGGACATGAATGTCTATGTAGAACAATTCTAAAGAATTTGCAAGAAGTCCACTAGAACTAAAAAAAAGTTTAACTATCTTGTGAGATATGAAGTCAATATTTTTAAAAAAATCAGTTGAATATATTTTACCTACAAATCACTGGGCATTAGTTTAAAAAAAATCTCATATTCAATAGCATTCCAAAACATAAAATATTTAGAAACAAATCCAATAAAATATATAAAAATTCGGAATGCTGAACAACAAAACATGAATAAGAAAGCTAAAACAACACCTAAATAAATGGAGGTTAGACCATGCTCTTACATTAAAATATTTTATATTGTTAAGGTATTAGTTTTTTAAAAATTTATCTATAAATTCACCGCAATTCAAAATACCAGCAGGCATTTTTGAAGAAATGGAAAAACTCATTCTAAAAATTTTTGTTTTGTTTCGGAAAAGCAGAGAATCAAGAATGGTCAAAGTAGTTCTGAGAAAGAAGTATTGAATTAGGGCATAAACACTACCTGATTCCAAGACTTACACTAATGCTATAATAATCAAGACTGTAGTATTGATAAAAGATTTATAAATCAGTGGAACCAAGCAGAGTCCAGAAAGAGACCCCCCAAAATATGATCAACTGATGTTTGAGAAAGGTAACAAGGTAATGCAAAGGAAAAAGGATGGTCTTCTTGCCAAATGACACTGGAATAGCTGGATTGTTTTATGCAAAATTTTTAAAAATTGCCTTATACCATGTTATATACAAAAGTTAACCCCAAAAGAATAATAGAGTTAATTATAAACACTAAGATAATAAATTGTATACCATAAAAGTTTGAAGAAACTCTATAAATTGAGGCAAAGATCTTGTTTTATTAGATAGCACACAAAAAGCATTTGCAACAAAATAATAATTTGATAAATCACATAATCAAATTTAAAGTTGTACTCTTCAAAGACATTGAAGAAAATAAGATAGGCTACAGATTGGCAGAGCATTTTTGCAAAACACATAATGATAAAAGGCTTGAATCTGTAAAGAACTCTCACATTTCAGTAAGAAAATAGTACATCTTTTTAAAATAAATAAAATACTTGAACAAACACTTTGTTGAAGTAAAGTTATGGATATATTTATGATTGTCTCTGTAATAAATTATCATAATAGCATTGCCTTAAAACAACACAAATTTGTTATCTTATACTTTTGGTGATCAGAAGTCTAAAATTGGTCTTTTGGGAGATCAGTGTATCATCAGGACTGTGTATCCTTTTGGAGAACCTTGGTCAAAATCCACTTTTATGCCTTTTTTCAGCTTCTGTATGTTGCCCACGTACTTTGTCTCCTGAGTTCTTTCATCCTTAGTACCAGCAATGACTGGTTGAATCCTTATCACACTGGCTTATGCTGATACTGACTCTGCTTTCCTCTTTCAGGTTTTAGGACCCTTGTGATTATATTACGTCCACCTAGAATTTTCAAAGTTGTCTTCTATTCTAAGGTCAGCTTATGAGCAACCATAATTCTATTACATTAATTCCCTTTCACCATGTAGGGTATCATACTCACAGTTTCCTGGGATTAGGATTAGGACATTTTTGGAAAAACATTATTCTGTCTGCCAGGCTGCATAATAAGCACATAAAAAAATGGTGAACATCATTAGCCACTACAGAAAAGTGACTTAAAAGCAAAATTATATTCTATTGGTTAACAATTAACATGACTAAATAGAAAGCTTAAAATCTCAGAGTGTATGGAATTTTATGCGTTGATAATAGGAATGCAAAGTGATATAGTCATGTTGAAGGACATCAGGAGCATTCCTTATAAAATTGCATTTGAACCTACCATATGATCTTGCAACCCCCTCCTAGGTATTACTTTCGATAGATGAAAACATATGATAATACAAAGACTTTTACATGAATATTGATAGCAACTTTATAATTGTGAAAAAATTGGAAAAGAAACCAAATGCCCATTAGTGTACAAATGGCAGAATCGTTGTATATGCATACAATAGAATACTGTTCAGAAAAGAAAGGATAGGCTACTGATCCGTGCAACAACAGGGATGGATCTTGAAAGAATTATGCGAAGTGCGACAACCATTACAAAAGGCTGCATACTGTATGATTCCATTACTATACTCTGGAAAAGACTGAACTACAGAGACAGAAATCAGATCGTTGATGTCTAGCAGCTGTCATCCCTGGAGAGGGCTGGCCACAGAGGACCTGAGGAGTGTTTTGTATCTTAATTGTGATGCTGGCTGCATGACCATGGGTACTTTTCAAGATGCATGGAACTGTTCAGCTACAATGGGTGACGTTTATTCTGTAAATTAGACTGCAGTGAATTTGTCTTAAATTCAAAAAGTCGGCAAAGGGAGAGAGGGAGGCAAATATGAGGAAAGCAAAGAATATCAATCAAATGTGGAAGTATTAGAGAAAGTGCAAAATAAGAAGGAGGTCGAAACATAGAGATCTGAGAAGAGCCCCCAGGGCTTGACGACTGGACAGAAATTACCCAGGAGAGCAGAAATGCAAGAAGTTTCACCTAGACTATATGGCAGAAGGGGAGCAAAGGTCAACTAACTTTTTAAATATTAATTAAGAAATTGACAATTTGAAATCATTGGTAATAATGTAAATAAAATAGGGAAAATGATGAGATAGTGTTTTCCTCTTTTGAATGTTTAAATTTATCTTACATAAATTCCCAACCACATTCACAATACAACTTTTCATGTAAATAGAAACTGTGAAGTTAACATATATGCATTATGCTTAATAAAGTTTGAATGATTCTAATCCATTTGAAATGCAAAATAGAAAAAGGTTTTTGCCCACAATAAAGAAACCATAGTTACTATAGTTCCAAACTATGGAAATATCTGATTGTTTCTATGTAACATTAGCAGTTACACTTTTATATAAAGTAATTTTTTTTCTATTTTGTTTGTGTCTCATAGCTTGTTTTCATAATAAGCACATGTTAGTCAAATATGGCAATCTGAGAGCACCTAAAAACCTTTCTTAATGGTAGCATAGAAATAATATTTTAGTGTTTCTTAAATTTCTCCAAGAATAATGTAAGGGTAAAAGCTACTTCCAGGGCCACTTGAAGACGAGTAGGAAGAGTATCTCTTTTCTCATCCTTGCTGGTGCATGTGCCTGCATACAAGAAATTTAAGCAGAATCCAATGAAGTCCTGCTATGACTCACTCAGAGCTCACATGCTGATTTTATAAGGTATCTTAGTCAGAACAACTGTTTACTGTGATTTATTACCAGAGCCCTAAACAGGAGTCACTTCCTCAATCCTTAGGGCTTATTGGAGCTTTCCCGGTTCTTCATCAAGGAGCTACTGCTAGATGGTGTTGCATTCTAATAAGAGACCCAAGAAGTTTGTCCTTATCCAGGAAAGACATTTGTGAGACTCAAGCACCAACATTAGGATCCCGGAATTTGCTCTGCGTGGAGCCCAAGGCACATTGCCCCAGTACTTAGCGTCCTCCAACGCTTCACTTAGGGAAATGAAACATACCTGTAGATTTTAGATATTTTTGCTCTATCTGTTCCCTTTTAAAATAAAGTACTTTGTCTAGTGGATCTGAAGTTCCCTCCTGTCTCTAACTTTCTGCTATCCTGTATATTTAGGTAACAAAAAGTAAGAAATAAAAAGAGGGCTGGGATAATGTAGCTCTGTTCTGCCTCGCCAAGAGGACCAGCATCTCCTAGCTGACCAGAGCATGTCCAATGAAAACAAATGTAGCTCCACTGTCCATATATTCACAAACCCTCCTCATCCGTGTGCTGAAGGACTGAGTTACTTCACTGTACCTACTCAGCCATGGTAGTCAGCCAAAGGAGATATGCAGGGGTACAAAAAAATGACTTCTCAATGTGAAATGAGAAGTCATGTTGAATAAAATATCTCAAGTGTAACCTCCTTCGATTTTCTTTCATTTCTTTCTCTCCCTCTTTTTTTTCTTACTAATTTTAGAATAAACACTGTCACCCATGTTTCCACAGCATGACTAGTGTCCTGCTACTGTGCTTGACAATGTAGTATCTTGTTTGCTCCCCAAGCATGAATTCCCAGTGGAAAAGGGATGTGGACACTGTCAATGGAATAATGGAGCAGGAGGTGGACGTGACGAGTATTTACGCAACATTTGAAAGTGCAGTGTAGAAATGTTCCTGAAAATAGATCACAAAAGGAAGTGACTGCTTAAAGGGATTTTATATTTCTGAAGAACATGATGTGAGAAATAGTAGCAGTCAAGACTGACATTGTTGGGCACATGAATAACATCTTTACATTAGCATTCACCAGGGAGACCAGCGCAAGTGCATGAAAACCACAGATGGGCTTTTCACCATCGGAAAGCACCAGTCTGCAGAAACAAAGTGCTTCACTGGAGAAAATAAAAAGAAATTAGTGTTATTAAAAGAAAAGTGTGTCAATGTGGTCTTTTTGTAAAAACGAATCCTTTTTCCTCAGTAATTTCAGGAACAATGCATGTTCCTATAAATCACCGCCAGTGCTTTTCCTCATTTCCTGAGTAATGCAGTTCTCGATTATTTTTAGAAACCCCTTATTTGTCTACAAAGTCAGAATGTTTATTAAATTTGCAATTAATTATGAAAAAATCATTGCTGCATAGCTTGCAGTCAGGTTATTGGATGCTGTTTTTGGATTTATTGGGGGTTTTTGTTTCCTTTGAAATTTATACATTGTATCACACACTATTAGAAAAGTTGGAAGTTTAATTGTGTGTGTGGTATTTCTTCATCCCCAAATGTATCTTTTAATATAAAATCCAAACACATGTATACAATTGACCAGTTTTTGTCAATGCTATATCTGTTCATGGAATGTGAGCATTCCTAACAGAGCAAAATTATACTGATTATATCATAATATCACTGTAGATTAGTGCAACTGAGTAAAAATTGTCAATTAATATAATCATATTGGAAGATATTGGTGTGATTTATTCATATTCTTGTCTCAAGATGCTTCCTTCCTTTTCTCCATGCTATCCTTAAATTTCTACAGCTTATTTTATCTAGTACATGTTTCTCTTTCTAACAGAATTTTGGATATTGAGTTACTATAATTAAATGATCATAAGAAAACAAAATTTGTCTTAATTTATAATGGCTTTTCAAATTATACCTTTTTTGGGGGGAATATTTTTAGATTCTCATGCATTTGTAAAAAATAATACAGAGAGATCCTTATATTTGTTACTCATTTCCCTCAATGGTAACATTCCACAAAGCCATAGTACAAAATCACAACCAGAGAACTGAGATTAATACAATCAAGATAAAAATATTACTATCACTGCAAAGATTGTGTTATCATGTATAGTCACAATACATGCCTCTTAACCCATGGTAACTAATAAGCTGTTTGTCATTGCTGTGATTTTGTTACTACAATAATGTTCTATATATTAAATCATATAGTATACAATGTTTGGGGATTGACCTTTTCCACTCCACCTAGTTCTCTGGAGATTTATTCAGGTTGTTGCTTGTATCCGTCAGAATGCTGTTCTTTTTATTGTTGATTGGAATTAGAAGTCATGAATTATTATAATCTATTGAGCCACTCACTGATTAAAGGACATCTAGTTAGGTGTAGTTTTTGTCTTTTCCAAATAATTCTAAGAATGCTCATGTACAGGTTTTTTGTGAACATGTTTTCACCTCTCTAGTATAAATGCTGAGGAGTGCATTTAGTAGATTGTATGGTAGTTGCAGGTTTAGTTTTATAAAGAAACTACAGTTTTCCAGAGTAATTGTGCCATTTTACATTCCCACCGTCAATGAATGGGTGATCTACTTCCCCCATATTCTAGCCACATTTTGATTTCATCACTTTTGTTGTAAGTTTAGCCATTGTAGTCAGTGGGACGTGATATCTTATTGTGATTTTAGTTTGCATTTCCCTAATGGCTAATGATGTTGAGCACCTTTAAATATGCCTATTTGCCATCTGCATATTTTCTTCAGTCAGATGTCTCCATATTCCTGGCCCATTTTCTAATTGGATTGCATGTTTGCTTTTACGATTTTTAAGAGATCTTTATATAGAATAGATGGAGGTTTTATTTCAGGTATATGATTTACAAATACTTTCTGCCAGCCTGTAGAATTGTCTTTTCATCCTCTTCACAAGATGTTTTAAAGAACAAACTATTTTTTTTTAATTTTGATGAAGTACAATTTATAAGGTTTCTTTTTCCTTTAATAGATTGCAATTTTGGTTTCAATTACTTTAAAGTTATTCTGGTTATTCCATTTTCTTTGTCTTTCTATATAAACTTTGGAATCATCTCTGTTTCTACAAAAGTTGAGCTAGGGTTTCTAATTGAAGGGCAGTAAACTTGCATATCAATGTTCGGAGCTATGACATTTATTGAATTGTCTTTCAATATGATCTATCTCTCCATTTATTTGAATTTCTTTAATTATTACATTTGTGGCTTGCAACATGTAAGTCCTGTATGTGTTTTGTTAGATGCCCACCTAAATATGCTTGAATAATGTTAAATTTTCTGGCCATACTGTAGCTTTGCTAAACTCAACAGCTATGGGAGTTTCTTTTTAGAGTCTTTGAGATTTTCTACAAAGACAATTATGTCATCTTTAAATATGGATTATTTTATTCTTCCTTTCTGATCTATGTGAATTTTGTTTTACTTCTTACTTTATTGCACTGATTGAGAACTTCCAGTGGTGTGTTAAGTAAGAGTGGTGAGGGTTGATATTTTTTTTCTTTTTTACAATGTCGGAGGGAAACATGGATTCTTTCAGTATTAAGTATAGTTACATCTATGGACCTTTTAACAGATATTCTTTATCAGTTTGAGAAAGTTCTCATTGATTCCTAGTTTTTAGTGTTTGTACCCTGAATGGTTGTTGAATTATGTCAAGTGCATTTTTTTGTTGATTGGTATGACTTTCCTGATTCATGAGTTTTTCATCCTTTAGCCTGTTAACATGGGGAAGGAGTTAAACTAATTGATTTAAAAATTATTAAAGTGAGATTCATATAACATTAAATTAATCATTTTCAAGTAAACAAATCAGTAGAATTAGTCCATTCGTGATGTTGTGCAGCCACCGCCTCTATTTAGATTCAAAACATTTTTATCACCCAAAGAGGAGATCCCATTTCTATTAGACAGTCACTTTCTATCCCCCCGGACAACAGTCTAGACTCTGACAAGCACAAATCTGCTTTCTCTGTCTGTACCTATTCCAGATATTTTATTCACATGAAATCACACATTAAATGACTGTTTGTGTCTATGATGTTTTAGAGGATTATCATGTTGTAACACATGTCAGTACTTTACTCTTTTTTTTTTTTTTTTTGAGTCAGGGTCTCACTCTGTTGCCCAGGCTGGAGTTCAGTGGTACAATCATGGCTCACTGAAACCTCCAGAGTGACTGGGAATACAGGTATGCGCCACCATACCTAGCTAATTTTTTGTAGCAATGAGCGTTTGCTTGTTATGTTGTCTAATTCACTCCTTTTAATGACCAAATTATATTTCATCACAGGCCTGTATCACATTTTGTTTATCTATTCCAATTTTTTTCCATTTTGTGTTTTGTTTATTTCTACTCCAAACTTTTTAATATTTCCTTTTATCTCCTAGCCTGGAGTTTAATTTTCTCTTCTTTCTCTAATGTCTTCAGGTGTGAAGTTAGGGTGCTGATATGAGATCTTTTTTCTTCAACTATTATAATGTCTCTTCTTGATTAGTTGATATTTCTCAGTATATAATGTCTACCTTGTCTCAAAACTTTTTTATTTTTTATTTTGGAGACAGAATCTTAAAATCTTGCTCTGTGGCACAGACTGAAGCACAGTCTTATGATCACAACTACTGCAGCCTTGATTTCTTGAACTCACATGAGTCTTCCATCCCACTCTCCAACACAGGTGGGACTACAGGCATGAGCCACAACTAGCGAATATTTTATATAATTTGTTTTTGTAGAGATAAGGTTTTTAAAAAATTTTGCCGAGTCTGATCTCAGATTCCTGGCCTCAAGCAACTCTCTTGTTTAGACCTTCCACAGTGCTGGGATTACAGGCATAAATCACCACACTTGGCCTGTCTCATAATTTTTGTGTTAGAACCCATTTTTCTAATATTAGCATGAATATCTCAGTTATTTGTGGTTACTCTTTGCATGGAATATATTTTTTCCTTACTTTTAGTTACAACCTATTTGTGTCTTTGAATCTAAAGTGAGTCTCTTGTACATTTTGTTTTCTATTTTTTTGTATTCCACTGCCTTTTTTGTGTTTAATTAATTTTGTATAGCGTACTATTTTTATTTCCCTCTCAGTTCCTTCTGTGTTTTCTTTTCAGTTATTATCTTAGTGGTTACTATGGACATTACAATTAACATACCCAAACTATAATTTGAATTGAATTGATACTAACTCAACTAAAATAACATAAAAATTTTGCTTTATTGCATCTCTGAACCCTCCCTACCTTTGTTGATATGGGTACAAATTATATACTTATAAATTGTTAACGTTCATAAAGTTTTATATAATGACCTTTATTGGAGTTATTAACTTTATTGTATGGCTTTGAGCTACTTTCTAATATTCTTTTATTTCATCCTGAAGACCTCTCACTAACATTCATTAAAACATTTCACCTTTTGTTTATGTAAAGATGTCTTAATTTCTACACTTCTAAAGAACTGTTTTGCCGAATATAAAATACTTGGGTTGATTTACACTTTTTTATGGAGTTGTAGGGTTTTGTTTTAGCACATTAAAAATATCCTCCACTCACTTCTGGTCTCTGTTTCCTGATGAAAAAATTGCTAATAATCTTATTAAACATTTCTTGTATATAACAAGACACTTCTTTCTTGCTGCTTGCAAAATGTATTCTTTGTATTTATATTTCAAAAGTTGACTATAATATTCCCCATTGTGAATCACTGGTATTATCATTCTTGAACATGACAGAACTTCTTGAGTGTGCAAATTCATTTCTATCAGCACATTTTGGAAATTCTTGGTATTTATTTCTTTAAATAGTCTTTCTGGCCCTTTCTCTTTGTCTTTTATTTCTGGATTTATCATTATTATTATTAGTTTTATTGTTTGATGGTGTCCCACAGGTCTCAAGCTCTGTTTAGTTTTCCTTGTTCTTTTTTTTTCTTTCTGCTCCTCAAACGGAGTATTTTAAATTTTCCTAATTTCAAGTTTGCTGATTTTCTTCTATTTGCTTCAACCTGCTATTGAAACCCTCTAGTAAGACTATAACTTCAGTTATTATATTTTTTTACCTCCAGAATTTCTGCTTCTTTCTTTTTCATAACATCTATATTTTTGATGATATTTTCTACTTGTTCAGACATTATCCTGGCTTTCTTGATCTTTTTGTCCATATTTTATTTAGACATTGGGCATATTTAAAATAGGTGTTTTGAGTCTTTTCTTACTAAGCTTAAATTCTGTGCTTTTGGGGGGACAGTTTCTGTTGATTTTTTCTGTGAGTGGGTCATTTTTAAAAATTTGAATGTTTGTAACATTTTGAACACTGGGCAGGTATATTGTTTTAATATGGTAACTATTGAAAGCAGTTATCTATCTCCCCTTCAGGATTTGCCTTTTTTTTTTTTCTGTAACTGTTGGTTTAATCACATTTTAAAACTCTTTTTTTTATAAAATCTGTATATTTTTATAGGTATGCTTTCTGTAGTTTTGGCTCCTTTAGCTTGTATTTATCAGTGTTTTGACAAAGATTTCCTTGAATCCCAAGAGTAAGAGAGACAGAAGAGAAAGAGAGGAAGGGAGGAAGAGACAGAGGGATGGGGAGAGGGAATAAGAGAGAGAAAAAGGCAGGAAGAAACAAAAGAAAGAAAAGTAAAAACAACACAAAACAAAAAATAACAACAGCAAAGAAACTCCTTTCCCTGTCTGCAGATTGTGGCTTTCTGTGCTGGTCACACCTTCAAGGCTACACCACACTGTACAACTCTGCTTTAGGTTCTCACTTCTTGCTTTCATTGGAACTACTGATCAATCTGATGTGAACAGTTAAGGAATTCTTAGGTCTTTTCCGAGAATGTGTTCTGCCATAGGTGTGTGTTTGTGACTTTCTAAATGTCTCACTATGCAGAGATGCTCATATCGAAAAGAAATTCTCTCCTAGGCTTTTCTTTGCAGCTTTGTCCTTCTGTGGTTTATCTCAGGTGACTTTTGATCTTTCATCCCAGATAGATTTGGTTATCAATTTTTTCTTCTGCCTTGAGTGAGTTCTGAATCAAGTGAAGCAAAAATAAACCCTCTCTTGCCAGTCCTCAGGCAGCACCCATACAGATTGGGACAAACCAAACACCTTGCTCAATGTATTCCATGACAATGGACTGTCTCAGAATACTCCGAGCTACAGTTATTCAATACATTGTTGATTTGATTTATGGTAAATACACTTTTATATTTGAAGCCATCATATTTGCAGGTTAAATGTGACATTAGGTTTGCTAAATTCAAAGTTATCGCAATACTTGTGAGAAGGATTGTTAATCAAATTTGTTAAATGTTCTAGGAAAGCTTAGTTCCTTTAAACTTTAAATGCACCATACAGTAATATATTAAATTACATTTTCTCCCCTCTTCACTCATGATACTATGAAAATCATGGTGACTTTGGACAGCCATGCCTCACATGACTTTCTCTACCTCAAGGTTGCCTTTCGGACCTCATCGTCTCCTCCCTTTCTTCATTGGGCCTGCAGACCTTCCTGATGTAAGCTCCCACAAGGCTTGCTTTCACCTTAAGTCCTCTTCACTGCCATGTCCCTGGCCTAGCATAGCCTTTTCCTGAAGTCTCCATAGGGCTCTCTCTCACTTCCTTCAGTCCTTGCTCCAAGTGTCCTCCTTCTAGCTCCTACAATACATTTTACCCCCCCCACCCCATAACACTGGGATTTCCTTTCCTCCTTTCACTGTTCCACATGTTCTTCTCTTCCATGACACTTCTCATCTCCCAGCTGATCACATATTTTGCTAATTTACTAGGTTAATGGTTTAATGTCCAACCCTCTACACTGAAATGAAGTACTAGGGAACGTGGATCTGTGTCTTCCCTGAGCTTAGCATAATGGCACTACAATGGACAGCCAATAAACATTTGATATATGATAAAATATGCTTTTTATTTCTTATTTCCAATAAATAAATTGGCTGAATTCTAATGCATATTTTGATATTGAGTGTCTTTACATAATTGATTTATATACTAGGTCAATATAAATTTTACTATAAATATGACTGTTTATTGGGTTTTTTAATGAAATATATTTTCTGTTTAACATCTCTTTGTGTCCACTTAGGTTTTGCATCAGCTACTTTTTAAAAATTTTATTTTATTATAAACATGCGGGGTACAAATCAGGATTAGGTCATAAATAATGTATGTGCAGGTGAAGTTTGAGTCTCTAATTGGTCCTCACTTCTCCTGGTTTTGGGTCAAGTACTCTCTGTGTTGTTACGTGTCTCCCCTCCTCTGACAGTGTCCCACAACTAAATTGCTTAGGACGTTACAAGTTATACTCTCTTATAGAAAATGCCATAAAGTTTCTTACAAAGATGTTGTGTGGCAAACTTTAAGCTTAAGTAATTCAAGTGCTTGTGTTCTTAAAATATTATTGGAAGTAAATATTACAATTTGAGATCCTTTTTTATATTTTAACCGTCGCGAATTTCAGCTTTTTTTTTTGAGTTGGAGTCTCACTCTGTTGCCCAGACTGGAGTGCAGTGGCTGCTCCCAGCCACCGCAGCCTCAACCTGCTGGGTTCTGGCGATCCTTCTGCCTCAGCCTTCCAAGTAGCCGGAATTACAGGCATGCGCTACCATGTCTGGCTGATTTTTTGATTTATTATAGAGAGGAGGTCTCGCTGCCCAGGTGGGTCTCGAACCCGCGGGCTCAGGCAATCCACTCACCTCAGCCTCCCAAAGGGATTACAGGCTGAGCCACCGAGCCCAGCTGAATTTTAGCTTTATTTAAAAAATCAATAAGCCAGAATTGAGTTCTGTGTCTTCAAATTTCCATTCTATATAGACAATTATTTTTATTAACATGTTCTTGTTATCATTTTGCTTTTCTTGTCTTTGGGAGGCCACTTTCAAGGCTTCAAAAGGTAGGTTGAAGACAGGTGGCCTGTTGGGAACCAGGTTGGCCAGAATATCCATATGGCGTTGACCCTGAAGGGCTACTAGACACTTATAATTACAAAGAAAAGATTTGCAAGTAGAAGGAAGACAAGTTCATGAAAAAAGTAGTTACAATTTGAGGTAAAAATAATCAAAACTGTCTTAGCAAAATGAAGTCCTTAGACTTTGTAATAGGATGAATCAATGTCTCCTTTGATGGACAAACCTCATACAGATTTAGACATTATTTTGGAGGTAGGTCTGTATCAATTGCTTGCTCAGCCTTAATTTTCCTTGAGATAAAGTTCCAGTTTAGCCAATCGAAGATTATTTTTCAAAGTTACCCACCTATGTATACAAAAGGGACCCCCAAAATGGCATTCATCCCTACCTCAGGCATAAATACATCAAGAAATAAGGCTGCCAGGAACGAATTAACAAGCATACACCTTATTGCACCCTGACTAATGTCAAACACTTTAGTTCATATCTACAGGCATGTGAACTTCCTAACATGAAACTCTGAATTAGACCAATATCATTCTCTCCTTCCCCAAAAATCTCTACCCTTCCCTTACAAAAATACAGAAGTATGCTTACTGCCAGGAGGTAATTTACTGCCAGGGTGGAGAGAGAAAAGATCTATACACCAAATGTCCAATTTCTCCTTCCAGTCTCACCAACCAAATAGTTTACTTTCCCTGGAAAAGAATGCATGAGTGAGTTGAAGACATACCAGGGGAATGATGCTACTGGAATTCCCTCTGAATAGAAAGAAAGGCATCTTAGAACGATTTGAATCCTTTTTGTATGTCTGTATTCACTTGAGATTTGCCTAAGTTACTGTCAGAACTGAATTCCTGAGAAAGATTTTAGGCACGTCAGACTACTAGACCAGACTAGTCCAGAAGAATAGTTAAAAGATGATACAGGGCAACTCCCTCGGGTCCCCTCCCACTGTGGGAGATTGTCTGTCCTCTCAATAAATCCTGCTTTGAAAAAAATTAAAAAAATAGAAAAAAAAGATGAGACAACAAAAAATGCAATAGAAAAAATTTTTAAAATGTATCCAGTACATGCAGTGTGAAATTTCCCTGTTTGCACAGGAGAAAAAAAAAAGTGTAGTGAAGCACATTATGGGACTTTGATAAGTTATTTTTGACCTTGGACAACTGTAGTTAATTCGAGTTCAGAAACAACCTTAATATTTGAATGAACCCTAATCATGAGTGAATTAAAGCAGTGCAATCCTAAAACATTCTTCTTGCTATTATACTATGGTGAAAGCCTCTATTGAGATATCTTGCGTGAATAACGTTATGAAAAATGTGTATCTTCTTCAGGATCCTAAAAACATGATACTTGATAAAGATCAGTTATTTGCAAATGCCTCTATTCAGATTCAAAGTGATATTTCCCATGCCTTGGAGTTCCAATAAAATAGATTTTCCTCCAACGTTTTCTTTTTGCCATTTGTGTTATGATTATTTTCAGCCTGGGGCAACTTAGCTAGGGAGTATCACATTAAGATCAGGAACCCCTGCAGTTGACTTGCTGGCACTGAGTTGTTATCTGGGACTATTTTAATGTATGTCATAAATCACAAGGAAACTTTCTATTTTGAAACAAATAGGAACAATCGTGAGCATGGGTTTCTAAAACCTATTTTAGAAAGTCTGATGCCTGTCGTTTTTGCTTCATTTAAAACTCAGATTTTTAGCCTAGAGAGAAAAATAAAATTATGTGCATCTATATGCACTATTAAAGCACAATACCAGAGTTTTCGGTGACAGGAAAAAAATACTACATTCCCCGTGTTTATACTGTAGCATGAAAAAATAGCCATCAGCCTACTTACGAGTCAGCATAAACCGAAAAGTTTAATTTACTTGTGCTTAGCAATTGTCATCTTCATTCGGTTGCTTTTAGGGAGTCTGTGCATCAAATCATCCCCTCACAATGCCACATTTTTGTAAATGAAATGTCTTTTGCTTAATCGTCAAAACTGTCACCCATTGTTATCGGTTAGATCTCTAACTGTAAAATAATCTACTTTGGAAAGTTTTACTACATGGGCTCAAGGGAACAGGCAAGGAGCTCTGCCTCTCATTAACAAGTCCTCTGGACTTTGTCACTGCATTTAGGATTACCCTGCGAGCTAAATCAGGGGGTGAATCTGTTTTGGTCAGCTCAGCATAACCATTCTTTCTGATGGGAGTGGCCATATTTTTCCCTTTTAATACCCGTACCCACTTTCACCCAAAATAGACACCAAGTCAGAATGGAAGTCTCCTATGTTTGTTTCCAAGTCCTTCACCCATGTTAATAAATTTAACTAACAAGAAATGTCAAATGTTTGTTCATAGTTATTCCTGGTCTCTGAATATAAATGGGACTGGATTTATTTCCTTATATCATTTTCTTCAATCCCTCCTTAGATTTTTATGGCTCTTCTGAAGATTTGTATTAATGCATTCTCTTAATTCTTTATAATTGAGAATAGAATTTATTACTTCTCTTGCCTCTCCTAATCTTCTTTATTATTAATCTAATTGAAAAAAATGATGTTCAAGAATTGACAATTCAAATTCTTCCCAGTTCAACTATAGCTCATTTTTATCCTAGAGAAAACTTGCGACTTAGAGATTTTCTATTTGACTCTTTTCTCTTTTCAGTTTAGGAAATGAGACCCAGAGAGTCAAGCTGAATTCCTCACTATCAGAACTCTAAATAGTATTGCACATGAAACATAACCTAACTTGCAGACCAGGGTGCTTTATAAGGTAGAATTCCTTTAATTTCAATGAGTTACCTGTTTTGTTCATTGAATCAAATTAGGTCACTTCTAATAAACATACACCTCACTCATTAAATGCTACAGATAGAGAGGAGTTATGTGCATATAATTCTAAAAGTGATACATGAACTAGAATGCTATATTGAGATAATTACAGAATGTCATCACACACTTGGCAGAAATTGGCATAGTGATAATGTTTCCAGAAGGTGTGTAAGATTCTTATGAGAATGTTAGTCATTTTGCAGTTTTGTATTGAAAAGCAGATAACAAATACTTAGACCTTAAGTATAAATGTGAGGTATGACTCTGAGTAGAAAAACTACAAAACATTTAAACTTTATTTTTTTCTTGAGCCACTTGTGTTTGTTCAAATTCCAACCCCATGATATAACCAAGCTACTTGAAAAAAATAAAATAAAACCAATGATAGCTCAGGACCCAGAGAAACAACACAGCAGTTGAGGGAGTTATTTTTCTAGTTTTTCTATTTAAATATGTAACACACCATTAATGAGTGGTTTTGTCAACTTTTTTTCCTGAAAAAAAATGAACTCTTTAGCTTTTGATAATTAAACAAGTACTTTTAAATTATTTATTAAACTGCCCTCTTACTCTATGCCAGCTCTGTGACACTCTTAAATTGCAGACATTTGATGTTATGGAATTTTGTACATTGCTTTGACTTTTTTTCTCAGTTGAAAGTATCGTACTCATTTAGCTTCTGCTTTTGTACTGCCATTCACTTAGCAGGACTTTATAATTTCCTGAGACATCACCACCAGATCTGAAAGTTTTGATTCTTTGTATAGCTTTGATCAGTTAACACTGCAAATGGTCCCTTGTCTCTATGTCCATATTCTTTTGTTATGAATATTTAAGTGATGAGTTGAAGCTTCTTATTCATTTGCAATGGTTAAAGCAAGGCAAATAAAATTAGTACTTTTCCTGCAAAACAGATCAGCATTTTTGTTTATACCCTTCATCTAGGCAACAAACTATTTTTCTCTTTGGTTTGTTTTTACTCTACAACCTTGGAAGCTAAACTTGGATAAAACAAACAAACAAAAAATTGAATCTAGATGAAACTGAATAACTATATTTAAAGAGAAAAAAACATCTTTTTATGCTCTCAAAAGTCAATTAGAAATCAGTCAAAGAAAAACACGCATAGAGGCAACGATAGACTGCATGTTTTTTAAGTCAAGGCCACAGACTTGAAAGGGTGTCAATTTCTTTTTGCCAAAATAATTTGTACAACAAATCCTAATCCTCCACGGAATTTCAATATCATGCATTATTTCTTCAGAAACATCACAAAACCAAGCTAAAATCAGAGGCAGAAGCTGTGGGTTTTATTTCTTGCCCACAGCTTAGGAGCAAGTTAAAAGTTGAAGGGTCATAAAAACAAATGTAGATATTTAGTTAAAGATCAGTCACAGCAGCAAATCCATGAATGGCACTATCGTTTTCATGGATTTTTTATGCCTACTTGGTATCTTCTGCATATTCAGATAGAAAACCATCTCATCCCAGACACAAAAAATTTTAATGTCAATCCAGTTTTCAACAATCTTAAGTCCAAGGCCACTGTGTCCTCTGTGTGAATGAAATCCTGTAGAGTGCAGCATATGGTGCTCCCAATCATACACCTAAAAATACTATTGAATTCCAAACCATTTTTATTTATTAAAGGCATAATTCATATAGGAGCCCTGACTCACAATAGTTATTTGAGGAATACAACTATAAAGGAAAAAAACATCATTATTGCTTTCTCAATGCTCATACAAAATAGAGACAAAAAAGCAGAATTCAGCCTTCCTCTCAGATACACAAACACATTTTTGTTTCTTTTCCAGTTTATGTAGTTTAATGGCTCCTTACAAAGAAGAATAGAACAGTTCCTAGGATGCAGAAGTTGCACATTGCTTCTGTAGTACAATTTGTAGAATCATTTTTTTTAAACAGAAGAAAAAATACTATATGGTTTTTAAATTGTGGCATAACCAAATGAGCACAGATTTCAACATCATACTAATGTTGACTTAGACCCCTAGTTCCTTTGCTGTATGTGTGCAACTTTCAGTATCACTTAAACTCGTTAGTTTCCTAGTCAGTAAATTAAGAATGACAATGCTTGTCTTTCAAGATCATTGTGAGGATGAGAAAGAGAGAGAGAGAGAGAGAGAGAAGAAGAAGATGGAGGGAGAGAGAGAGAGGGAGGGAGGGAGGGAAGGGAAGAGAGACAGAGAGAGAGATCTGTATTTTCTGCCCCTGAGGTGTGGACTGGTTCTAAGACTAATAATCAAAGCACCACCAGGGAGTAGGTGGTGGTTGAGACCTTCCTGTAGGTCATAGAGTTTCTAGATCCTGGCATTATCTTCCAAAGTGATTCCCATTTCCTGTTTGGGGACATGGGAACAAAAATGATGTTAACTGAAGCCTGAGATACTGTGAGAGTCTTGTAGGGCCCAGTGGACTATTTGTCCAAAGAGACAGATAAAAACCTCATTTATGGTTTTTGTGAATGTAAATTTAGTTTGCTGGAGATCAATTCCTTCACATTAAAACTCTGAAAGACCTTTCAGGTTTTGGCTTCCTCACCACCTGAGCCATATTTTGCATGGCCTACAGGAGGTCCTTGGTGGTACCTTGGTGGGAAGTTCTAGACTGGGTAGACACACACCAGGAGCGAGGAAATGAATTATGCATTTAGATTTTGTTTTTTATATGTGTTTCCTTATCTTGATTAGGTTAAGAAAAAACTAGAAAAAAAGAACTGAGTATCACATATTATCACTCATAAGCAGACCCTGAGCAATTATCATAATACCATAAGAAAGGGATTGGCATTAGTGGGAGACTGCCAGGGGAGGGAATAGGGGGCACACTTCATCCATAGAGGTACCTGATCTCAAACCGGGTGAAGCGGGGTCCAAAGTGAGGCCGAAACTTTAGCTGTACAATGATCATTTGTATACTTAACCCTGAATTGTACCCATCTTTAGAATTAAAATAAAAACTTTTTATGATTTGTCATGTTTTTGGTATCTAAATCTGTAAAATTTTCATAACAACAAAATACCCCCCTACATGTGTCACAGTACTACCAGAAAGGGATCATCAGTAGCCGGATAATGCCAGGGAGTGGGGGAGCACATTACACCGCCAAGGGTATCTGACCCTAAACCAGTGGAAGTGAGGGCCAGTGGGAGGCCCAATCTTCACCTGCATGTATACTAATTCTGTACTTAATCCTGACTTGTACCCCACAGCTTTAAAATAAAATAAGCCGGGCATGGCGTCTCAGCCTGTAATCCCAGCACTTTGGGAGGCCAAGGCAAGAGGATTGCCTGAGTCCAGGAGTTCAAGACCAGCCTGGGCAACTTGGTGAGACCTTGTCACTACAATAAATCACACACACACACACCAAAAACCTAGCTGGGCATAGTGGTGTATGTCTGTAGTTCCAGTTACTTGGAAGGCTGAGGCGGAAGGATCGCCTGAGACCAGCAGGTTGAAGCTGTGGTGGCTGTAAGCGTGTCACTGCACTCAAGCCTGGGCAACAAAGAGTGAAACTCCAACTCAAAATAAAATAAAACAAAATAAAATAAAGGGGGAAAAAAACCTCATCGATACATATTCTTCTTTCCCCTTCTCTCAGAGCATTTGCATTAGAGTCAAACTTCATGTATCACAACAGATCAAGGGGATCATGGAATGACTTTTTAACACTTCAATTTCTGTTAAAATAGAGCACATTTAAAATATATCGTGCTGATCCAGAACTCATCCTCTATTTGAGGAAAGACAGAACCATGACAACAGCATATCTCATAGGAAGAATCTGCATATCTGATCACCCAGGAAGCAGTCAACTGGTCGTTTAATTTTACCTTACTCAGTAAATGATACTGAATTGATCCTATAGCATCACAATTAAACTGCATCAATTAAGACCTTACATTTTAATGTCACCACTCCCTGGAGACTGACTGACTCTTCTTTTGGCTTCTACTGAATTAAATCAAGAGTATATTATAACATGATTTCAAATTTTTGGAAAACTCACTTCTACCCATCCAAAACAATATGTTTGTTTTATCACCAGAAATTTCCTTAAAAGATAAAAAAAATCTGACTTACAATTAAAAATGTTAATTTTACAGTATATGGAAGAAGCAAATTATTCTTGTGGGCAATGTATGGTATGTTTTTACGAGAAAAGTAAATTTTACTTTAGAATAACTTGTAGCATTGAAATATAGACTTGAAGTCTCTGGAGGAAAATATAGATTTAGAAATTTCTAGCAAAAAGCCATTCATTGAAAAACATCAATGAGGGATCTGGGAACCATGGAAAAAGCAGTTCTTGTTTGTTTTGTTTCAATTTGATTGGATCGGTTTAGGTATGTAACCAACTTCATCACTCAAAACCTCTAAATTCAAATCATTTGGCCATGGCAGTCCTGGTATTTTAGTACCACAGTGTGCGCTGTGGGAGTGCAGGGGCCAATGCCAAGCAGGTGTGGGCTGCCCACAATGCCATTCGGTAGGAAGCAATGTTGTCCCAGCATCTATAGGACAAGAGGATAGAGCCAGATCAAGGGCAAATCTCACTTATTTTATTTTACATGTAAAATTATTTTATAATCAGGAGGATCTCCCGCAAGCTCTGCCTTTTTAAACATGATAGCTGCGATCTTCCTTCTCTCCAGTTTCTACCTCTATTCAACACACTTTATCTCGTCACTACACTTACTCTGCAAAATGAATATCCTACTCATTTCACATCTGTAGAAATTGAGGCTCATATCCATGAGGTGACTCACTCAATGTTGAATGTTAGACGCTGGAAATTAATCATTCAAAGGCATGTGTGTGTGTGTGTGTGTGTGTGTGTGTGTGTGTGTGTGTATACGTGTGCGTATACGTGTTTGCGTGCGTGCCAGCATTATGCCTGCAGTCTTGGCTGTTTGTCTCCGTAGAGTAGGTAGACATGGAATGGCCTTATTACCATGAATGAAACAATTTCTCAGCAGGTGAAGCATTACAGTATTGGAGGTAACTGAGGTTTCCTCCCCTGGGTGCCATAGCAAAGGGAGAAGCATTGACATCACACCCCTGAGGTTCCAGATCTGACTGCAGCTTTGCCTTGTCCTGGATTCTGTCCCCATCCTAGGATGAAAAAACCAAAATGCCACCAAACACAGGAGCCGCTTGCAGGAGAAAAATTAACTTCCAATAAAGCAGAGGACAATTAAATTAGCCGAAGGAGTAGTTTCCTATCAGGATACTAAACAGGATTGAGATGAAAGGATTGCTGTGTCTGGAACTAGAACGAAAACAACTGCATTCTGAATGTTTTAGATAATCACCTGACTAGAGTTCCTTTAAGTATCAAACTTTCCATTCTTTCTGTATTAGGGTGAATATAGATTTAGTTTGCATCACTACACTACACCCAAACTCATCCACCTGCTTTAATAATTGAAGATTAAGTTGCAGACACTTCTGGGGATATAAACAACGTCATCAGCATCTACACTCTTGGAAGATTGGCATATTAGCTACAGAGACAGATAAGCAATGACTGAAAAAGCAAATGGATATTTTCACAAAGTATTAAGTGCCACAAGAAAATAAAATAGAATGTATGTTCCTAATAGTGGAGGTGGGTTGCTAATGGAGATGTAAGTGTCTGGAAAAAGCAGTCTGTACTGCGATCTGCAAGAGGAGATGTCAGATATGGAAAAATCTCCTGGAAGAGCGTTCAGCAGAGCTGAGTTAACATGCTCAAAGGCCCTGAGGTAGAAACAAGTTTGGTGTGTTCAAGGAAGGGGAAGAAGTTAAGCAGACCAAACTTGCATGGGGTTATGAGACCACACTTCCATGGAATGAAGAAAGATTGTGCTCTTTATATTTAAGCAGACAGTGAAAACTTGCATTTTCTTTTATGAGCCATAGAAATTGGGAGCTTGTGGCTCATCGTTAGCATGAGAGCAACCTGCACACCCTTGCTTGTGGGCAGAGGGGTCAACAGCAGAAACAGATTCCTGGACTCCTTTTCAGGTTCCTGTGCCTCTGGCTCTGTTACTTTTCTTCTTTGCTCCTGTAGTGATTAATCTTTCATCAGTGCTGGAGCTTAAGACCCCACTGAGTACTTTAAGGCTTTAGCTAGAGTTGCTTATGTTCTACTGTTCAGGATGCCCTGAGAAACAGTCTGTTTTTAAAGCTTTTTTCAGGCCATATTGTTCCCACAAAATGCCTGAAGACTTTAATTTTGAAAGCGCTTAATCAAAGTCCTACAAAGAGTATTTCAAGTCATGGCCCTTCTAAAATTAGTTATTTTTTAAGTAACATAGACTCTAAAGTAGCTGAGTTGAATGCATATTTGATTTGCTTACCCTTTCAGAAAGTGCTTATCTGATCAGGGATATCTCCACTTCTGTAACGGAAATTTGAGGTCCCTTGATATTTGAAGTTTGAAACCACTTATAAGTCTGTCATACCCCTCAGTCATTAAATAAAATATTTATTGAAGATCACATTGGACCATTTTTTTTTTACATGAGAGTTGCAACATAGGTCTATCCAATAGGAATAGGCAATGTTTAGTCCTGCAGAAAGCCTGCAGGTGTACAATATAGTTTGACCACAAAAATGTCAAAAAGTAAAGGAAATTTTAGTGGTCTGGTAGTCGGCAAGCAATAAAACTTTCACTTTCATTTACATTTACACAGACAGTGAAAACCATGCATTGCTATTTTCACAGAATTGATTCAGGAGATGAATGGAGACTGCCAGTTCAACAAATATTTAAATGTCTTCTCCCTGCCCCCAACTGTGTTGTTTCTAAAATAAGCCAGTGTGGTAATCTGTCTGGGTTTGCTGCAAAGAGGATTTAAGCCATAAGGTTCATTTTTGATGTCAATGGCCAATGAGTCATACTGTTGTGATAATAATATAGCTTCTGCTCATACTCTATTTACACACACATGTATTTTCTCGTTCACATGATATCAGGTCACATAGTTGGAGACAATTACACACTCCCTAAGTCTTCTCAGCTCCAGACTCTTCCACTGCAGCCCTTCTTATCATTTGCCATGTGACTTGTTTTCTTGTTGGTAGAATTTAGTACAGAGTGTCATTTCCCTGAGTAGCTTTCTTCACATACTGAATGATATAATCTGTATCTTTCAGAAGTCACTAGACCCAACCGCATGCCAAAATATCTCTGATGGTCAAACATTTTTCTCAGAAAGGGGTTTTCATTCCTTTATCATAAAGCATTATATGAATAAATACTATAGCACCTAGTCAAGTAAAGTTAAGCTACTTTCTATTCCAAAGGCTAAGTCAAAAATTCAATAAGGTGGTATATTGCAAGTTCTTGACACATGAATTCTTAAATATTATATCAGTGGTTGAGCATCATGGCTCACATGTGTAATCCCAGAACTTTGGGAGGCCAAGGTGAGAGGATTGCTTGATCCTAGGAGCTTGAGATTAGCCTGGGCAACATAGTAGTTCTTGACTTTCCAAAAAAAACCCAAAAAAACCCAAAAAACTGGGTATGCCTGTAGTCACAGTTACTTTCTCATCTACTTAGGAGACTGAGGCAGAAGGATCACCGAACCCATGAGATTGAGGCTGTGACCGGTGACGATACCACTGCACTCCAGCCAGGGCGACAGAGTGACATCCCAACTCAAAAAAAAAAAAAAGGAAGGATCTATTTCTACTACTCTCTAAGAATAGTCATCAAGCTCAGAAATTAGGGGAAAAAAAGAACAATTCCATCCATGTGTGGCATCTAGGAAGGATTTTTTTGTGTATACCTCTATTCATTACGTGCTTGCAGCAAATCAGGATGAGTTACAACTGAATGACCTCAGCAACTACCACATTTCAGGAGATAAAAAGTTTGTTCTACTACCATATGGCAGCACAAATTAAAGAGCAAAAGCTCAGGAGAGGTGCAGACAAGAATGGGGACACTCAGAGCAAAGGAGTTAGTTCATTTCAGAAACCACGAGAACATGGCCAAAGTCAGTGGCTCAAGCCTGTAATTCCAGCATTTTGGAGGAATTGCTTGGGGTAGGAGTTCAAGACCAGACTGGGCAATATAGCAAAACTCCCTCTTTACAAATGTTTAAAAAATTAACCAAGAGTAGTAATACATGCCTGTCATACCAGCTAACTGAGAGGTACAGGCGGGAGGATCACTGGAGCCCAGAAGTTCAAGGCAGCAGTAAGCTATGATTACACCTCTGTGTTCCAGTCTGGACAACAGAGCAAGACCCTTTCATTATGAAAACAAACAAACAAACAAAACAAACACAAAACCTGATGAGAGCCTAATGCAACTGTCTCAACGAGGTGTTCTTAAGACTGTTCTTCAAATTAGGAAATAATCATAGGACTTGGTGAGCTCTACCTTTACTGGAACATGTTTCTCAGCCTCCAAGAGGGCCATAGCTTTTTAATCATCATCAGCTTCATGGTTCATTAGGGGACAAGGAGATTCTTGCTGCAGACTCTTTAACAAGGCAGCAACCATGCATGGACCTTCTCAGGATAAAGAGTAGCACCTACAGGCAGACCAAGTCATCTTCAAATCAAGCTACATTCTAGATCTGTACTTAAGGTTCCTGTTCAGTCTGTAGCACTGACAAATATTTCATCCAAAACCAAATTGCTCACATATGAAACACTAGGTAATACCACACCATTAAGTTAAGGAAATTGTTCGGTAAGATGATAGCAATAATTGTATTTGACAATAGAACTGTGAGTGATTTTTTATGTTCTCAATCCTACTTTCTACTTTTTTTTTTCTCAATGGGCATCAATTAGATTTTTTAAAAAGGGCTGAAGTTTGAAGTTCTAAATATCTAGAGTTTCTAAATGTCTGTATTTAGTGACTAATTTATTTTGTAATCTACACTATTTATTGGGATACACATTAAGATTTGATAAACATTTTTGAGGTATTTAAGGTATTGTACTTTTTACTGTTTTTTCATGATAACACAGTTTGGTAGAACAGCTCTGGGCTTTAATGTCAGAGAACTCTACATCATTTCTAGGAAGTTTTGGGCAACTCCCTTTATTTCCACTCGCATCCCTATATCTGTAGATCGTGATATGGTGCTGTTTTGATGGCGACTAAGATTATACATAAAAAAAGTACTTTGAAAATAGTACTTCACTCCAAAACCATAAGACATAATTTAAATGGCTGCTATTAAACTTTTTTTTTTTAATTTATTTTTGAGTTGGAGTCTCACTCGGTCGCCCAGATTGGAGTGCAGTGGCCGCTCCCGGCCACCGCAGCTTCGACCTGCTGGGCTCCAGCAATCCTTCCATCTCAGCCTTCCGAGTAGCCGGAATTACAGGCACGTGCTACCACACCCAGCTGATTTTTTTTTGATTTATTGTAGAGATGAGGTCTCGCTGCCCAGGCGGGTCTCGAATCCGCAGGCTCAGGCAATCCACTCACCTCAGCCTCCCAAAGGCAGGGGATTACAGGCTGAGCCACCGAGCCCGGCTTAAACTTTTATATTTAATATTATGGACTTGTCAATTGGGTAGAAATCTACAAAAAATTAACTATACGTGAGTTCTGTATACCTAATATCTTGTTGATTACATAAGATAAGGTGTTTCATATGTTATAACTTAATTGTTAGATGATTTAGATACCAATTTTTTTTTTTTTTGAGTTGGAATCTTACTCTGTTACCAGGCTGGAGTGCAGTGTCATGCTCATGGCCATTGCAGCCTTGACCTGCTGGGCTTAGGTGATCCTTCCTCCTCAGCTTTCCAAGTAACTGGAACTACAGGCACATGCCACCATGCTTGATTAATTTTTCTTGATTTATTGTAGAGATGAGATCTTACCAAGTTGCCCAGGTTGGTCCCAAACCCATGAGCTCAGGCAATTCTTTCACCTCAGCTTCCCAAAGTGCTGGGATGATAGGTGTGAGCCACCACGCCCAGCCCCAATTTCTTAAAATTATGGCAGATGCTCAATTTTTTTTTTTTTTTTTTTGAGGTGGAAGCTCACTCCATTGCCCAGGCTGGAGTGCAGTGGCACACTCACGGCCACCCCTGCTGGCTTCCAGAATCTTTCTGCCACAGACTTCCAAGTAACTAGAAGTACAGATGCATGCTACCACGGCCAGCTAATTCCTTTTTTGATTTATTGTAGAGACAAGGTCTTGCCAAGTTGCCCCAAGGTTGGTCTTGAATCCACGGGCTCAGGCAATCCACTCACCTTGTCCTCCCAAAGTACTGGGATTACAGGCTGAGCCACCCAGCCCAGCCTGCTCAAATTTTTTTTATTGTAGTTTGTATGAATTATAGCAATAAAAATTATCTGTGTGTACAATATTGCATGGTGTATATTTTGGTATACATGCAATTTAAGTATATACATATTTATTTTTAATTGAAATCAAATATCAGTGTCACTGGGAAAAATATAGATATACTTTTATTATTAATATTGATGTGTTATCTCAAGGCAACTTTTTTGAAGAAAAAAGACTATTAGAAACCGTATTTAGTAACAATTGAGTTTTCAGTTCCTTTAAAATAACAACTCGCTTTTAACTAACATATTAAAATAATTCCTGAAAGTGCAGATTAGGTTATTGCCCTGAGAAAATTTAACTTATACATGGATTTACAAAAGATTCATGTTAAGCAATATGTTGAAATATGATTATGTTTGCAGTATTTAAAAATGTGCCCATTAAAAATTATCTGGTTAAAATAATTCACTTCTTTGAAGCTGTATTAAAGGGAAGCATTTAAAATAAGCTTAGAGGTACTTATTTTTAAAACAAAACATTTGCAGAATTGTGGGGGTCCTGCTCCCGCCGGGTCTTGGGTTTCCTGAAGAAGAGACAAATAGGTGAAAGACTAAAATAATATACTCGGACACCTGCTTGCTGAACAGATGACAATTTATGTGAGTTAACACAGAGTTTTTATACCATTCATAAAGGGGCAAGACAAATAAAATTCCTTCACGTACATATTCTTCAAAAGTTACCACCATCTAGTGGTCTAGAAGCTACAAACAAGCTAAGAACACTATCTGCCTTTAGTCAATGAGTCATTCATAAAGCCAAAAATGATAGTTTAAGTCCAAAGTCCCAAATTACAGTCCTTGAAATGTCTCAAGAAAGTTTCCAAGTGCACATTTCTCCATGTATCAGAGTTTACTTTCTGGGGCTTCTATGATCTCCAAAGCTTCATAATCACCTCCTTTGTCCAGGTGTATTTGTTAGTTTTCTCTTATCCTGCAGTGTTTATTTCTAAAGAAAACTCAAAAGAAGCTTTTAGTGATGTTTCCCAGGCTCCCAAGTTTGCTTTCTGCCTTTAGTTAATTTATCATAAAAGTATCCAATTAGTATATTATGAATTCAGTGAAAGCCCACTCTATAAACGTTAACTTAGAATTTTAACTATTGAATTAAGTAAAAACCTTAACGATTAATCTTCATCCTAAGTCTGTGAAAACAGTGTTATAAATCACCCTACATAACTCCTAGATAAGTGTTAGAACTTATAATGAATTCATAATGAACTTACTATAAACTTATGCTTCTAAAAAACCTCATGTCTAAACACTAAACTACATAATTCTAAATCAAATCAGGAGTGAATATACTTATATCAGTTTTTACTCAAACAATATCTAATAACTTATAACCAAGTGAAAGAAAGCATTCTTGATGTGCTTCAGAGTTTAACTATTGCATATGTTAGAAAAGGCCAAATGGCATAATGGGAAATGGAAAAATGAACCAACATTTCCAGGTTAGCTGTGAGTACTTCACATAAACATGCCATTTTCTTCTTCCACGACTGCACAGAATTCTTCGGCCGTACCAAATAGCAAAGGTGGAAGACAGAAGGGCCTCAGCTTCCCAGGCTCGCCCTGTGGCCTGGGGTCTTTGACCCACCAGGACCCTGTCAATCAGGTGGGCCTCCAAGGCTGGCTCCTAACACAGAATATTTGTAGCCTGACGTGGTGGCTCACACCTACAATCTCAGCACTTTTGGAGGCCAAGATGAGAGAATTGCCTGATCCTACATGTTCGAGACCAGACTGGGCAACATGGCAAGACTCTATCTCTATAATAAATCAAGAAACATTAGCTGGGCGTGGTGGCATATGCGTGTGGTTCCAGCTTGGAAGGCTCAGGCGGAAGGATTGCCTGAGCACAGCAGGTCAAGGCTGCATTGGCCATGAGCATACCACACTGCACTCCAGTCTGGTTGACAGAGTAAGATTCCAACTCTCAAATAACAAACAAACAAAAAACAAGAAAGAATATTTGTGAGTACTCTGTAGCAGGCAAATGCCAATCAGATTATAAGAAATAAGAGAAAAGAGGAGTAGCATCTTTGTTATAAACCTAAAATATATCTTTGTAGTTTCAGACTGTTTATTAATTTTCATTGACTAAGTATCCAGGCTTATACCAATTGAACACTGTCTTAATTATTCTAAATTTATAAGAGGTAGTATTGAGTAGCAGACCAAATAAATCAGAGTCAATTTTGGGCATAGGTACTCAAAAAACTTCCTGACTGATAACAATGAATAGCAAACATGAAAATCACTCCAGTAAGAATTTTTGAGCAGTTTCCAAAGTTTCTACCAGGGCTGTGGAAAATCCATCTGCAGATTTAAATGTGACTCACTCTGCGAAAGACACTATATTCATCGGTCTCCTAAATACAGCCTAAATGCTATTCCTTAGAGAAATCTTCACATCTGTTAATCTGCTTTAACATGATGGGTCTATAATATTAACTGCTTTCCAACTGAAATTTTACTGTTGAATTTATTTTTTCTTTTTTCCAATTTATGATCTAGTCTTCAGTTTTTTAAAAAAATTACTGTGAAGCAAGAATTACTTGATAAACCAATAAAACTATTTTGTTTAAAGACCTTTCAAAATCCCACAGCTTTAATATATACTTTTAACGTTTTTATTGTTATACTTAAATTTAGTGGAAAATGGGCTTCTTATTAGTTATCGGGTTTTAAACTCATAAATCCCTTTCATTAAGTCTTTTTTATTAAGATTTAGCTAACTCCCACAAGCATTTGATAATATTACTGTGAAAGATTTGGGCTCACTGAGATCTACAATTGCAAAAGATTTTTTAAGTATAAAATGCAGTTGGAAATAATTTTCTGTTTGTAATTTAAAAATAAAAGCTGAGATAATACTTGTGTTCAGGTACTTACACCATATGCAATAATCTCAGTACACCCAGGTCCCTTCAGAACGTTCTTAATATTTGTAGGGTCAAGACATTTAAATACACTTAGAACACAGTGGTGGGAAATGTCCAGAATAAGAAGAAATGAAACAGGTCAGATGGTTTTTAGGAGTTACTTAACAGCCACCTCAGACAAATGAAATGTTGAAAAGATTTGAGAGGAGTGATTTTGGTCCTTCTCAGGATGGTGATATACAAGTTGTAACCATTAAAGTGTGTTCATTAAGGCACACTTTGAACAATCTAATTCCTTGGTTCTGGTCTTTGTCTCAGTTATTTTTCATTTAGTCTTGCCCAGTACCGTCATGGCAGGTAGGCTGTTAGAAAGAACTAAACATAATAGAAATTTAACAATTGCAGAGGCCAAATTAGTGAGGCACTAGAAGCTTGGATGTGGAAAGTAGTCACGTGGGGAGGGGAAGTAGAGGAAACAGGTCACTAAAGAATCACTGAGCAGAGGGTGGTGGATGAAAGGTCAGGAGAAGCAGAAATGAGACACGTTGATGGTGCAGGGAACAGGGAAGTTGTTTGTCAAGTGGTAGAAACAGAATCTGTGGGGCAGGTGTGTGACTGTCACTAATCTCCCAGGAACTGTGTTTTCTGAACTCGATCCTTGTAGAAAGCCTGGCGCTTGCAATTTATACAAGGGGTCTGTTCTTTGAATTTACTCCAGAAGCCTGGGAATTGCCAGAGAAGCCCATTGTTAGAATTGATCACGCAAAATCTTAGGAGCAGAGGCAGAATAAAACAGTTCCTTGGATCCTGCCCAGAAGTTACAAGTGGCCTTGTTCTGTTGAAGTGCCCTTCGAGCCTCAGCATTTCTCAACGTGATGTCAATCTCACACACTGAGATCAACCCTAAGTCCACCTGTCAGTGGAAGGAAAGTTAGCACAGAGTAGGGTGAGTGACGTGCAATCTCCTGTAAGCCTGCGTAGGAAGGGCTAGAACACATCTTGCTCATTTTAACTGAGCCTTTTATTTCATTGCACTCATCATTTTGATATGCACATTCCTTTCTCCGTCATCCAGTAAGTCTTAGTATGTAACTAGGGAGACATTAATAGTGTCATTATAGTTCTCATTTTGCTGGACTGGGCTGCTCCTTCATTTGAACATCATTTAGCTTGTTTTGTGCCTTTCATTTTCAATTGGGTATGTTCCCCATAGCCTTTTTGAATAGTCTTACTATTCTTTTGTATAATAAGACTTTGCCTAAGTAGGTTCAAACCAATAAATACAGTAGTAGGCATGTTGGCTATGTTTTCCCTTAACTATTCATATCATCACATTTTGCAGTCAGTTGATCATATTAATGCATGTGTGTATGCATGTACATAGTTAAATCATGTTTATTTCACCAACAACTTAGTATCCTCCAAGAAACTTAGGTGCACAGTGTATTCAGTATCAAACTATGTAGCTAGTTGGCACCAAGCTTGTTCTCATATTTATGAGGCTGTATCTGAAAATGATGGAAGAAATTTTGTCCACGTTTTTTTAGATCAGTTGCCAAAGGTGTATTTTCCTTCCTTTTCATCTTTTGCTGTTGTTCTCTCCTTTGCTTTTAGCACTGCAGAGCATTGTTCGTCATCCACCGTTTTATATTTGTGTCTGAGAAACACAAAATAAGTTTTTCTAAAAAGGGTCAAAATGCTTGGAAAATTGTTGAATTCATAGACTAAAGATGGCCAAAATAATATGTTGTTTCTGTGTTTTCTTTTCCAGGGCAGAACTGTGGAGGCTTAGTCCAGGGTCCCAACGGCACCATCGAGAGCCCAGGGTTTCCGCACGGTTATCCCAACTATGCTAACTGCACCTGGATCATTATCACAGGAGAACGCAATAGGATACAATTGTCATTTCATACCTTTGCTCTGGAAGAAGATTTTGATATTTTATCAGTTTACGATGGACAACCCCAACAAGGGAATTTAAAAGTGAGGTAAAGTACTGGCTCTTCATATTATAGATTAGGTAACCCTGTTTGAACACTCAGATTCTGAAATCTAATTGGAATTAATATTTAAATTTAGTAACAAGAGAAAAATATATAGTTACCATGAAGACTGTAGATTTGTGTCAAATTGTACACATTTTTTCCATACTTAAAAGGCAATTTCTTATTGAAAGTTATCATTGACTTCATTTATAGATATCAAATCATTCAAGTTCTGTAAAACAGTGTTGCCAAGGTAATTTAAATACAGTTATATTACACCCTTGTTTTCAAGCAATATGAATTTGAGAGAAAAAGTACAAGATAAATGCATGAGTACAATTCAGATAATGCAAAAAGAAACCTTTCTGCTGTCAGAGAATACATTCAGTAAAAAGAACGTAGGAGATGGGTGGAGTGAGAACATTTAAGTATCTGGCATTCTTTGGAGAATTTTTTTATTTAGACAATCATGAGTATATTCTATTCATCATTGATTTTCTTTTTTGATCCATAATTTTACCGTGAAGAAAGCAAAATATTTCCTGGGATAATTTTAAATTGTACTCTACATTTGTTAACAACCAAAAAAAAACAATGTGACTATACAACTATATCTATGCTTTATTTTTCAATTTGACAAAGGAACAAGGGATATCTCTTTTATTTATTTTTATTTTTATTATTATTTTTTATTTATTTATTTTTTGAGTTGGAGTCTCACTCTGTCACCCAGACTGGAGTGCAGTGGCCTGCTGGGCTCCGGCGATCCTTCCGCCTCAGCCTTCCAAGTAGCTGGAACTATAGGCGTGCACTATCACGCCTGGCTAATTTTTTTGATTTATTGTAGAGATGAGGTCTCGCCAAGTTGCCCAGGCAGGTTTTGAACCTGCGGACTCAGGCAATCCACTCACCTCAGCCTCCCAAAGCACTGGGATTACAGGCTGAGCCACCTAGCCTGACTGATCTCTTTTAAAGATATCAGACTTTCTTAACTAAATTTATGAACATATCCAAATATATACACATATATTTAAAACAAGACTTTATACTTTGGTCTTGCACTTCTGCATTAATTGGAGATTGTTTATTTAATATATGGAGGCTTATAAAAATTGACAAAAGGTAGAAGGCATTGTACTGTTTAAATCAATAAAATGGTGCTGATGCTAATGCCAACAATAATACACACAAAAATCATATATTCATTCATGATTTTGAGGATGAGAAAAAATGCTTTAACAACAAAAAATTTTGTTTGTATGTCTAGCTAATAATATCTATATTTTTATGCTAATCATATGGTCAATGAATTAAATATAAAATATATTTCATTAATATGTTTTCAAATATATTTTATTTGCATTTACTTTACACATTTTAAAATACAAATCGTCTACTTTTTCTGTGTCATCTATAATATATGTTTCCTGTTTTTAGAAACTTTTTTTCATTTTATATATTGCACAATGATTCTTTTCTGAATAAGTTAGGTAAACACACTTTGTATAACATTTATGGTCCTATATTTGGATGTTTGAGCAAAATATATGCGTATATAATCCTTACTAATTTGATGCAAGCTTTGTTACCATTACATCTGCTCTTCTAAAGATTATTTACTAACTTGTTTTTATCTCAGCTATCAACACTACTAGGCAATATTGGTATGCTGTAACAGCAGAAAAAACATGGTAAAAACTACAGCATTAGGGCAAAAAAATTAGATAATCCAGTATATTCAAATAACAGTACATATCAGTAATTTATTCTCTTTCCATTAAAAAAGTCTATTAAACATGTACTCCCCAAAATATTTCTATTTTCCTTTTCCCAATTTTTAAAAAATAATTCTTTCATATACAGAAAACCTATCTTTATGTTAATTTGACTGACCACGTATTTTTCAACCAGGTGTTATCTCTGACATTTTTGTGGTGGTAGTATATTGATTTTATGCTAACAAATATAAAATCTGGAAAACAGTATTCCTTTTGTCATCAGCATTGTAGCACAATCCACAGAGGAAATATTAATGTTATAACAATTAGATACATTGCGTTTTATTTCAGGACTCCTGTGAATAGTAAGTAAATTGATATTGTGCCTCAGAGAGCTTTATACATATTCATGCGCTATATGTCCAAAACCTTGGTTCTTTTACTTACTCAGCTATTTTTAGTAGAGGAAGCAAGGGATGTTGTTAAGAGAGACTACTTGGATTCATATGAATTATAACATGTAATATTTTTACCTGTTCTTGTTCTTACCATTAGGATCATGCTTTCATCTCGATATTAAACTTCAGAAATTTTGCTGCTCTCTCCATGTATAGGATGCCATAGTGCGGAGATGTCCTATGGTTGTGCAGTAGTAACACTTAAAGAGAGTATTCCCGGGATCATGATACACACAGTCAAAACACATCCAATGACTATTAAGTGCTATGGGTCTTGACGATTACAGTTTTAAATACACAGTGGTAGGAAATAGGACTGTGAATAATGTCGAGGAAAGCACACGAGAACATGTTTGCTCTGCCAATATTCAGCATCACTTGATGGGCAAAGTAGTTATAAATAGTATAAAATTCTAATTAATCAAGGAAGGAAGTACGCTAAGTTTTTCCATTATGTCTTGGAGCAGTTGTTTATTTCTCAAACGCAATTAACTAACAACACTTAATGCAGCTCCAGAATTAAAAAGAAGGAAAAACTTGTGAGAGGATTGATGTAGGGGCTACAGATCCACTGAACATTCACAGAAGTTATTACTCAGAGCTGCCATGGTCTGTTGTTGTTTTATTGCTGAATAAAGTTCTTTTAGTAGCTCACAATATGTATTAACTAAAAAATAAGTTGCTTTGTTAAACAACTTGGTCATTTTATTATTATTATTATCATTATTATTATTTTTTTTGAGTTGGAGTCTTACTCTGTCGCCCAGACTGGAGTGCAGTGGCACGCTCCCGGTCACCGCAGCCTCGACCCGCTGGGCTCCGGTGACCCTTCCACCTTAGCCTTTCAAGTAGCTGGAACTACAGGCACGCGTTACCACACCCAGCTAATTTTTTTGATTTATTGTAGAGATGAGGTCTCGCCAAGTTGCCCAGGCGGGTCTTGAACCCGCTGGCTGAGGCAATCCACTCACCTCGGCCTACCAAAAAGCCGGGATTACAGGCTGAGGCACTGAGCCCGGTCGATCATTTTATTATTAAGAAATTTCCTTTGTTGAAGCACAATAGATTTTTTTTTTCCTAAATAAACTTAAGAGAGTTAATCCCCAGCCAAAATAATAATAATAATAAAAAATAGACTGTAGTTGAAAATTATTGATAGTTGCATTGTAACTTGAGCTTCAGTCAGGAACATATTATTTACCAAAAGTAAAAAAAAAAAAAAATTCTTTAGAGTTAAAAATACGTACGATTTATGTTATCAATTTAGATTAGTTCTTTAATACAAACACTCACAACACATATATGATTGGCGCCTCCAACAACAAATTGCATGTAATTAATTTGTAGATGTTGAGAGCTGAAACAAGACTTCTCTTGGTATAGCACAAGGGACAAAATGATTCAAAATTAGAAATAAAAAAATCTAATCTTGGCAATCATTGCCATTGATTTTTATGAGTTCGACCTTGCTTTTTCTGAGCTGTCCGATTGTTGCTATTTTAAAAATCTCTGAACTTTATTTATGCTGCACCTTTTCTTTCTTCTCAAACTTTCACAAGGGTCCACCCATATAGCTACCAAATCCTATAATTTTGGGGGGTGGAACAACATCTCCTCGTTAGCCACAACTTGTTTTGATCTTCGCAGAAAATGCTCCCATGGAGCCTCCTATGCTATGACAGGTTGACCTGTGAGTATGAGCTGATTGATACACCAATGCGTTGCCATCCCTGCCCCAGTCTCATCTCCCTGCAATCCTGACCCAACTGTTGCTGCCCCACCCAGATTCTCTATCACAGACTTATTTTAATAATCAAAGCCCTGGTCTTCAAAAAAAAACTCCATCCACACTCTGACTTTAAACTGCATTCTTGCCTTCATTCTCTCCCGTGTGTTTCCTATGTAAGTTTTCTTATTTAGTTGAAAGGATCTCTGGGTTACTCCTTGTGAGAGAATATGTTTGTCATCTCTGTTTTCCCACACTTTTTCAACTCATCTAAATAATATCTATCCTTCAAAACTCAATTCATATTATATATATTTCAGGAAATCTTTCCTGTTCAACCCAAATTAAAATCCAAAACAACAGCTAAAACTATATACATTTTTTCCTCAACTCCCATCTCACTGGCCACTGACATTATGACTTGAGACATTTGCTCCTTTGAACTCACATTTTCCCTGAGGTTGTCTCTCACTGGGGCTTATGTATCTCTGTATCCTCAAATGTTGACTAGAACATAATCCAAGGAGGCCAAAAATTTTGGCCTGAATGTGTCTTCTCATGTGATGACAGATGTGTTAACTTCCAAATCGTCAGTAAATCTTCATGGGGCAATTGTTTCTTACAATAATCCTGACTCAGGGTGACTCATCACTGCCTCTGAGCATGTAACCCAACAGGACTCAATAAAACTCTTTCCTAAATGAGCATGACTTAATCATCCCCTGTGGTGACTGATAACCAGCATATGTTCTCAAAATGTGAAGTAGTATTTACTTGTCCCAAATCAGAAAATAATTGAAATTGACATCAATTTCCAACTGAGATAACATTACAATATTGAAAATTGAAAAGAAATCTTGTTAGAAATTCACAAAGTGAATAAAAGTGAAGATATGCAAGAAAATTGTACCAAGCAAATGTGGAAAATCAGGACATATTATTTCATGATTATTGTAAAATACAAAGCCCAGGAAAATAGCTTTGGCAGTTATCTCGACTTTCTCTCTCCCTCTAACTTTTGTAAGATTACACCTAATTTTCTGCAATGATAATAATGAAGAGGTTAGAAATGAATGTGATAGAACCATTAAAATCAAGAAATCATGAATAAGTGTTGTTAAAATAGCACACTTTTCCCCCATTTTCTTAAGCTGTAATAATGGGTTTGAATGTATTCAACATGTTTTAAAAATAAATTTTGTTGTATACAGTTAAGTTATACAACACTAAGAAACTTTCATAATATTAACTATATCTGATGATGTTTAGAACTTCCAAACTTATAAGACCTAGGACAGGTTTCTGTTGCATTATGATCGTGTTAGCCGAGAGATCCAGCATTGTCTGAATCCTGTTTTCCTGTCACCTTTGTCACAATGAGAGTCATCCACAAGTCAATGGGCTTGTAAAAACCAAAGTATCATTTTATTTTCATCTGGGCTGGTGACTACTGCCCTGATTAAGATTAGTAATTGTAGGATAAAGCACGTGGAAAAGTTTCCAGAAGGATGCCTGTCTCACACGAACACCAGATATAAATCTTGGCATCTAATATTGGACAGTCATAGGCTCAGGACTGAAAAGAGTGACCAACTTGTGTGACCAGTACAAAGTGAGGAGGACCCAAGAACTAAGGTCTTCATAACCTGAGGAAGAAACGGAAAAGCCCACTATACAGAGACAATCTACCTGCCAGGCATAGGCATCAGATCACAGAAGTCCAATCAGAACTTTGAAACCGTGTTCAACAGGTGATTGTACCTTAATAAGGACGCCAAAGTGAAACAGTGGAAATGTTTGGTCTTCTCAGATAATTCTATAACATCCCCATAATCATGTGATTTTTGTTACTTTCTACATATGGATTTTAGGATGATGAAATAAAACATAATTTTTCCCAAAACAAGTTTCAAATAGCTTTTGTCAACAGGTGCTTTAAATAAGTGACTCAGGTAAACTCAGCAATTATTGGCTAAGTTTGAGCATTTTTTGTGTGTGCCTGTGTGTTTGTTTTTGCTTTAGGTATTTGTAGTTGGCTAGAGAGAAGGAAAAGATCAATTAAATTAGAGATTCAAGAGTGAGACTGAGGCCTAGTCCTGGGCATATATAATTCTGATATTAAAATGTAGACTTGGTTGAGGACAACTGTGTGTGTGTATTTCCAAAACTCATATTTATTAATAAGAAATAAAACTACTAGAAATTAGAAATCCTAGAGATAAAATATTAAATTTATAGGGGAGATAATAAGAATTATATTTTCAATATTATAAGCAAGTTTTAATATGTATTTGAATTCTGACCACTATCTCCTTATGCTGTGGTTTTGTGTTCTGCTGTAGCCAAACACTGATGATTCATTGCCGTATCTTGGTTATTTTAACAGTAGAAAAATCATACTAATATGGACAGATAAATTTTTAGGGCATTCATGAATATATGTGGGGAGAAATATTCAAACAGCTCTCCCCTCCTAGGACATTTCTCTTGTAAAATTATAGACTTAAGAGAAAGCATTCAGACATTCAGAAAGGGAACAGAAAAGCAAGAATATAGTCAAATAGTATCCAGCAAAACTCCATTATTAGCAAAGATATTTTGAGGATTTGGTCATGAGAACCTGAACACTGACACAATTTTATGAAATATTAAATCTAGTCTTCAATATTTTCAACAAAATAAATATGTTGTATCATCTATTTAAATATTAATATGGATAGAAAGACACAAAAAAATGAATTTTCTGAGCTTTTTTCTAGGCAAGAAACATAATGTAGAAATCATAAATAACATGAATAAAAAATTTAACTTCCTAAATTTTAAAATCCAAACAAATGACAAATGGAGTAAAAGTATTTGCAATAAGTAATGGAAGAAAAAGACCTGCCTTCTTAAGTTAAAAGATGCACTTTTAGAATTGTACTGAAATTATTAAAAATCATTCAATTGAAAATAAGTAATATAAACAAGGAGTCAAATAAAATAAAATTGATGTCAATAAGTGCATTAAAAGTAAATTAAAACAATGCAGTAAAATAGCTCATTATTTAGAATGACAAAACTTTAAAATTTTGATAACATACTTTTTAAAGATATTGGATAAGTGCTTTCATATTCTGTTGGTAAGATATTAAATTGCTACAATATTTTTGTTTAGAAATTTTGAATTTTGTTAAGAAATAAAAGACTTTCTGATTCAGTAAATGTAAGATAAGAGTTTATTCTACAAATATATTTTCAAATATGGTGAAATATGTATAAAGGAATATTTGTTAACTCATTTTGATAATATTTTTAAAAATTCAAGATTGTTTATCTATCAATAGAGACTAGTTAAGTATGATTAAAAATAGTGAATGGTATATTTATTTACTGATATGAAAAGATTCCTCAGATTCCTGTTAGAATTTTCAGGACTTTAAAGGATCTTTATGTAGATGATCAGATTTGTAGTTGAATGGCTGATTTTTAAGTTTAAGATTTACTTTTTCTCCTCTTCTCTCCCGCCCACCGGACCTATTTTAAGTGTTTGAATAAAGAGGCCTATTGCTAATTTATCCTTTATTGCCTACAGTAGACAAGCACTTAGAAAACAGTAAACAAGTAAATTTTAATTGAACAAAAGTAATAGTTGTTTATTGAATAAATTTTAAAAAGAATGCTTTCTACAAATAGTTAGCTTTTCACTTCTAATTCACAAAATGTAAAATAAGAATATAACACTTAGAATATAAAACAATTCTTGTTTTATCATAATAAATGCACTTACCTATCCATTGGCATAGAAATTTGACGCACTTTGTATTTGAATGTACTAAAAAATAATAATAAAAAAGGCAAATGTTTAACTTAGGTTTCTTTTTGCTTATATCTTTTCTTGCTTAACTCTTGGAACCTGGACTTTTAACTAAACAGTTTAGAAATCTGTTCAGGCCGGGGTCAGTGGCTCAAGCCTGTAATCCCCGCACTTTGGGAGACCAAGGTGAGAGAAATGCCTGAACCCAGGGGTTTGAGACCAGCCTGGGTGACAGAGTGAGACTCCAACTCAAAAAAAAAAATTAGCCTGGCATGGTAGCGCATGCCTGTAGTTCCCACTACTTGGAAGGCTACGATTGAAGGATTGCCTGAGACCAGCAGGTGGACACTGGGGTGCCGTGAGTGTGCCACTGCACTCCAGCCTGGGCAACAGAGTGAGACTACAGCTGAAAAAAAAAAAGAAGAAGAAGAAGAAATCTGTTCAGGGCTTCATGGTTGGAGACAGTGAATAAAGCCTTCAAATCTTTTATTTGGGGCAGACTTGTCCTGAAGGGTGGGTCAGGGTCGGGAGAGGTCTTTGCAGAAGCCTGAGCAATGCCTGCTGTAGAGCTTCCTCAGAGCTGAGCTGGGACCCTGCCCTCTCTCACCTTACTTCCTGCAATCACTGACCCTAATTGGATTTCCTGAGCTCCATGCTCTGAGTCTAGCTCTTGTTGACCTTTATCTTACAGCCACTTTATGATGAGACATTTTTCTCTCTGAATGTTATTTTCAGCACAACTTCCCAAGCTCAAAGATTGTATTGATCTCACACTAAACTCTCAAACACAAGGCTTAGGGTTATGACTAGTGTTGGACCACTACTTCTCTCCGTATAATTTATAACCAATATCTGTTACTTTTTCTTTTAGAAATTACACACACACACACACACACACACACACACACACACACACACACACACACACACATATGCACACACACATACATATAGCATGCTGGCTCCCAGCTTCAAGGAAACAGTTCTCCAATGAACAGGGCATATGTTGAATATGAGAGGCAGAATCAGAGAGTAAGCAGAAATAACACAAGTGAATGTTTCATACAGCCTGTAACCTTTCAGCCAAAAGAGGGAAATGGAGCTAAAGAAAACCTTCTGAAGACTTCTAAAAATGTCTTTCTAAAGACGATGGCTTCTCAGTTAGTCTATATGTGAATTCTCCATGCCATTTTCCATAATAGTCCCATCAAAAATATACAAAGTCTGTTTTGAATATGATACAGTTTCATTCAACACTATGTTTTCTTGCTCAGGTTTAGTGGTTTTCACACTGTATGTGCCTGTGCAATAGAAAATATTTTATTTTAGACGTTTCCAAGAAGCAAATTCAAGATATATGTCATTTTTGTTTGTGTATTTAGTACAGTTAGGCAAATATTGCATTTAAATAATAAAAGTTCAGGTGAAGAGGAAGTGGTACATTGTAATTTACAATGATAGATGTGTTGAGATTATTTGTTATTACTGAACTCACTAATATCTTCACATTAAAATAAAAGACTATGTCAAAGACTCAAGTACTTTCGAATACAATGTATGTTGCATACATAGGGATGTTGAAAGAATCATTTAAGTTTTCCATGGAAACTTTATTCTCTATATGAGACTTTCTAAGATGCAGTAAAATAAATGCATTTTATTATTTAATAGAAATTATTGTTCCAGTCCTTTTAAATAGTTTAGCCCTGGTGGTCAGTTATTCTCTACAGAATTTGTAGGTTAGAAACCCCATTTTTTGATTCCAGTGCATGTTCTAAAGCATGCACTTGAGTATATTTGCATTCAAGATGACAAACCAAAAACATCACTTATTTGGGAAAAAGCGATCAAAAGGATATAGTTAAAAAGATTGAGGGAAGTGAAGGAAATAGCTACAGTAAAGGAAGGTGAACTGGCATTCTAAGGAAGTGACTTCTATTTAAGCAGTAGGAGGCGAGAACATGCTCTTCAGAAGATGTCTTTAGGGCACTATTTCTCCTTCCCTGACAGAATTTCCCTCCTCCCTTTTCCACTGGTGTGTTTGAGTCATATTTCTGTTCTCACCTGTGATATCTTATTTTGACCCATTCATTTCTCTTTTAAAATGTCCCTGTCATTCTTCCTATTTTCTCATGATCTCAGCAGTATAGACAGACACTAAACTAATTGAATAAAGAATAAAGTGATGATAATGAACTCATCCATTCCAATAGTTGTTAATTTATGGAAGTAGCTGTTATCTACTGGGATCACATTTCAGTTTAAAAAAGAATGCCCGGTGCCTTCAGTTCCTCTTCCCCCAACAGAAGTGAATGTATCATGACAAGCTAAGGCAGGTGTCATTTGGACTCGTTTGTCGCTTCAGCACTAGAAAAGGGTCACAAACTCAAGTGCTCACTGGAGTTAGCCAGAGAGTGTTAATCCATGAAACAGACCAGGTCTAAATGAAAAAATGGTGAGCAGGAGAGTCATGCCCCGTGCAAATGTAGCAGTTGCAGCTTGGCTCCAGTTACCAAGCAGAAATGTGGGCCTTGTCCAATGTTCCAGATCTTCCATTGTTCATTCTCAGTGGAGGGTCTTTATTATGTGAAATCCCCTCATTTTTAACAACCAGTGCAGGCCAAAGGAATACATCTGGGTAGCAACAGCTTGTGACGTCCACTCTGGAAGTTTAATTAACAGTTACAGTTTCGTCAACTCCGTATGTTGGCAGTTCCAAAGTGCTCAGAGAAGGCAACAAAAAACTTCTGGTCCAAAAAGAGATTGAGTCTTTCTACGTTTTAGTTACTTTACTTTGAAAATTGAAAGGTTTGGTGAGATCTCAAAAGGTTCTTCTGCAATAGAAGGATTCACCCATTTTTTTTACTACGCCTTATGTTGTAATGGCATTGTTTGAGATACCAATTGTGTACACATATGTTGCCACTCTCTTTACATGAGGAAAGGTTATCTAGTTATTAGTGCAATTGCTGATTTGCTTCTTTTTCTGCAAACCTACTATTTTGGTTTCCTAAATTAGAACTCTGGTGTGCAAATAGCCCAGGTTTAAGAGGATGCATTTCAGGTTTCTTTACACAGGAGCTGGAGATTGACTTTTGAAAACTAAATCAACAGATTCTTAACTTATAATTGTTTACATTCTTAAGCATAGTTAATAAATAATAAAGTACATATATTGAAAAATTAAACTTTGATGCTTTTTGACATATAACCATGAAATAATAACATATTCAGGTTAATAAATATGTCCATCACCCACAAGCATTTTCCCCTGGTCCTTTGTAATCCATTCATGTTTCTACTCTTTGTTGCTAGCTAACTACTGAGCTGTTATCTGTCACTATGAATTAGTTTGTATTCTTAAGAATTTTATATAAATCAAATTACATGATACTATGTATTATTTTTTGCCTAACTTTTTCCTACTCAGAGTAATGATCTTGAGATTCATCCACATTTCTTTACATAACAATTGCACATTCTTTTTAGGGCTAAGCAGAATTCCATTATATGGATATGGCACAGTTAGTTTATCACTTGTTGATGGATAATTGGGTTTGTTTTTTGTCTTCTCAGTTTTTAGTTACTGTATTAGAAATAAAGCTCCTATGATCATTTGTATAAAAGTCTTTGCATAAATGTTTTAAATTATCTGGGCCAGTATTTAGGAGTGGAATGGATAGTCACAAGTTTTATCTTGAATTTTTGAAGAAGTGACCAAAATGTTTCCTCATGTGGTTGCACAATTCTAAGTTTCCACCTGCAATGACAAATTTCAGTTGCTCTATATCTTTGCCTATATTTGGTGTACCCAGCCTTTTTAATTTTAGTCATGGAAATGGTTGTATGGTGGAGTATTTCCTTATTGTGATTTAAATTTTTATTTTTTTTCTAAGGACTAATAGCATTACTATTTTTTGTATGCCTATTAGTCCTTTAAATATCTTCTTTTGTGAAGTATCTGTTAAAGTATTTTGCCCATCTTTACTGTACTTTTTATCTTCTCTTTGAATTATAAGGACTCTCTAAATATTCAAGATGTAAGTTTTTTTGACTAAAGTATGTGTTACAGGTAATTTCTCCCAGACATATTCCTTTAGTATACTTTGAATGACAAATATCTTTAATTATGAAAGCATTTAATTTGTATTTTTTATTTATGTTTCATGATTTCATGTGGCATATAATAAAGTTTTACATTTAATTGTTTTTTATCAATTAACCTTGTATTAATCTTGTATTCTGTAACCTTCCTAAATTCAATTATTAACTCTAGTCATAGTTCTGAAGACTTTCCGAGAGTTTCTAAGATAAAAAATTACATAATCTGTTGAGAGGTAGCTTCATTTTTCTTTTTCTTCCTTTTATTTCTTTTTAGTGCTGTCTTCAAATGGCTAGGACCTTCAGCACAGTGTTGATTAGAAGTGGTAAAACTGAAAGTTTCTGCCTTGCTTTTGATCACAGGAGGAGACTACAGAAGTCTTTCATCATCATTTGGGATGTTGCTTGTGTCTGCTGTCAATGCATTGCCACCACCTTCACATTTTACCTTTTTTAACCTGTTTGGTGTACTTAGAGCTGTCCCCTGTTAACATATATCACTTACCAGTTGACACGAGGTTAAGCTTTCTCAGCAGAGGGTTATTGCATAGACACAGCAAGATGAAGGAGAGCTTCTTACTGGCTCACTGTGCTTTTATCCTCCTGATACTGTTTCATGTATCTGTCCGCATTGTGCAGGACGTCCAGGAACAATCATCTCCTTAGAGTTATGCTGTCAACCCATAGGGCATTGTGCCAGAAGCTCCCACAGATGCTAGTTGACAGGTCTCTACTCAACAACTTCAAACTGTTAATCTTACACAAACATCTCCACTGCCAGTTGATCACTAAATACTCCCTCTCCATCAAGTTTTGGGTCTTCTATCTGCATTAGAGTAGTATCTCATCTCTCTGCCATGCCTCTAGTTCTAAAATTATCTGTACCCCTTATCTATTAATTATTCTTTAAATTAAAATTACTGTCTCCTGACTGGAATTTGACTAATATATTGATAGTAGATTTTTCATAAAGCCCGTTATCAGTTGAAGAAAGTTTCATACTGTTAATAGTTTGCTGAGGGTTTTGTTATAAATATATTTTTAACGTTGTCAAATGCTTTTTCTGTATCAATTAAAATTATGGTATTTTACTTTCTGATTAATAAGCTTAACCACATTGATTAGATTTTTTTTCTTTTTTTTGTGTGTTCATCCAACTTTTCATTCTAGATTTAAGTCTACTTGATTATAACATACATTATTATCTTTTTTTATATATCACTGAGTTTAATTTGCCATCTTTCATTAAAACTTCTTGTGTCTTTACACATGAGAGGTTTGGGTTTGGAATTTCCTTTTGTTGATAACAATTTTCAGGTTTTGCTCTAAGGGAAACTGTAATCTTTTTTTAAAAGAGTAGAGTAGTGTTTCCTACTCCTCTGTTTTTAAAAAAATGTGTAATTTTTCTGTTATTTCTTGAGAAAATTCAACAGAGAAAGGTCTGTATTTGGAGTTTTTCTTTGGTAGTCTCAAAAAATAAATTCAATATATATTTCTAAATTTAAGACTGTTTCGATTTTCTTTTTTTTCTGGTGTCAGTTTTAGTAAATTATAATTTCCAAAATATTTATTCATTTAGTCTTCATGCTTAAATGCGTTGCTACAGAGTTATTCATACAGGTCGAACAAACCTAATCAGAAAATTCAAAATCTGAAATGCTCCAAAACGCAAAACTTTTAAGTGCTGATATGATGCTGCATGTGACTCTTCTCCTATGTTATCAAAAATATTGCGTAAATTTAACTTAAGCTGTGTGCATAAAATATATATGGAATATAAATAAATTATGTGCTTAGTGATGGAAACTATTTTAAAAAGATATCATTATATGAAATATGCAATATTCCAAAATGTATATGAAAGTATTTCAAAATCCAAAACACTTCTGGCTCCACACATTTTGAATAAACTATACTTAATCTGTATTCTCATTTCAAATTATCCTAAGGTCTGCAGAATGTATGGTGAAAATTTATATTTTCATTTTTGACATTGCTGATTTGTATTATCTTACTTTTTTTGTCTCTTGCTAGTCAAGTGTTTTTCAATTTTCTTGAATTTTTAAAGACCAAATTTGCACTTTATTTTTTTCCAATTGTCCATTTTTAAAAATTTTCATTAGTTTATTCTCTTCTACTTACTTTGGGTTTGTCTATTCTTTTCTTGTAATTTATGTGGAATGTAAGATCACTTATTTAGCTCTTTCTGCTTTCGTGTAACATGTAGCTAAATCTATGTTTCCCTCCAAAATCTATTTTATTTGCCAAATGTTTTCTAGTTATTTAGTTGCATTTTGCAGTTACTTAGTTTAAAATGTTTTCAAATTTATCTTAAGGTTTCATGCTTGTCATATGAATTTTTAAGAAGGGTGTTATATGATTTCATATATTTGGGGTTTTCCTAGTAATCTAAATGCTGTTGACTTCTCATTTAATTATCTTGCAATTGCATAATATAATTTTATCCTTTGTATTTATAGGAATATGTTTTATTTGTCTTTTTCTCAGCTTGGAGTAGCTTTTCTATAATTGAGTCATTATTCAGTAGAAGAAAGCATTACCTATGACCATTTACCAAATTTCAGACTCTGGACAAATCAATTAACTTTCTCAAACTCAAATTTCATATTTTTAAAAGAGGAATATAGATGTTTATTTTAGTAGCCAGTGTTGTGTACGTTTACACATATGTATATATTCTCCTACATTTCTGAAAACAGAGCAGACTTTTATATAAAGTATTTTTATTTGATCTAATTAAATTCAGTATTTGATTTTTCAAGCAATTCTGCATATTGCCTAAAATTACTACTTTCTGAACACCGAACACAACGGAATCAGGTCTTTATATTCCTACTCTCACAAAAGGAAAAACTTTTACTTCTGTAACTAAGAATATAATTCAGTTTTAACATTACTAGCATATTGCCATATTAATACATATTTAATTCATATTATTTATTACAAAATATTTATTACCATGTTAGTAAATATTTAATTTACCCACAGTAATTATAATTTCATAAAGTATGTATATGAAATGAATGTTTATGTATATATTTATAATTATACCTTTTAGAAGAGAACATGCAAATTTCCCAGGATATACACAGGCATCTATTTTTTATCTTTAGCATTCTTTTGTGATTGGCACTAATATGTATGCAATTATTGTTTGTCCTAAAGTAAAGCCAATGAATTCATTTTACTATGAAGCTACTTGATCCCAAACAGAATGTTTTCTTTCAACTAATATATGCAAAGTGATATGAATACCAAGATTACTAGACTTTGCCAGGTTTCACAAGAACCTCCTCTTGAGAAGATAAAGAAGACACATTATTAAGTTAGGATAACAATAGTGTAATGATCCATTCCAATCAGCTTTTCTCTTTGTTGCCTGTACCACACTCACTACCATCATCACAGCTGCCATCTGTAATAGTTCTTAACTAATTATTCCATGAGAAGAAAGTCAAGTCTTCACTCAGAACTGGACATCAATCCTCATGATCTTGATGTATTGGAAATCCCTGATATTAATTGAAACTATGTTTATTTTGAGCATGCTATGTAACTTTAGTTTTATTACTTGCGTTTATTTAGCAGCATAAAAACATAAGAATATGTGATTGACTTTTCAAAAACTAATCATGCATACATTCTACCCACTCCACAAAAAACTAAGTAAGAAAAAAAGTGTATTTCTTATGAATTAAATCCAGGACAAGAGACTAGTGAAATTCAACTTGGATATTTATCATTTGATATTTGTTTGGCATCCCTACTGGGAAGAAATGCCTGAGCAGAGAAGTAAATAGGTAAATCCTTTTTGAAACAGAATTCCATTATTTTAATCTCCCTCTGGTATTACTGAAGCTTGTGCTATCTCTGCTAGAAATAAAATATGGATTTGTTTTTGTGGTTTCTTTTTTGAAGAATTTATGGTAGACCACTTTATTTATTCCATTATACATACTGGTGTATTTTATATGCCATAGATTAAAAGTAAGTTAAGGTTAGAAGATTCTATAACATTTTCTCTGAGCAGTGGACTCAGAAATACTTCCTGGGCTCCTCAAGATTCTGGAACAGTAGTGGCAATCATTTTCCCCAATTTGGGAAATAAGAGGGTTCATGAACCATATTTCAAATATACTAATTTAGCTAAACTCTAATGCTTAATTGAAATCTAGCAAATAATGTAATTCCTTCCCAAGGCAGTACTTCTGACCATGAAACTCAGAAAAACATCAAAAACCTCTATCTGCTGGATAAGTAGACATCTTTGTAAGAGACAAGAAGAATCAGGAGAGGAATATATACACAGAGTCAAGGAAAAACCTGTATTCTGAGCTTTGTGTTTGGTTTCCCAACCAGAATATAAATTAAGCTTTGACTTGATGATAGCAACATATAAATCCTGCCCATTTTTGCTCTTCTGCTAAAGCCCTCAAAAATATTTCTGCATTTTAGAGTGTTCTATTACAGACCACCCTGCTGTGGTCTCACAAACAAAGGTTAGCCCGATGAATTTCCTGCTTGTGAGGGTGCCACGCTGCTGAGCTTAGCAGTACCTCACAAGGGGAACTATTGAAGGGTTTGCATTCTGTAGGAGAGGGCTTTCCAAAAAGAATAACTTGTTAGTCACATGAAATAGACTTATGGATGGTTCCTAGGTTTTTATTTTTCTTTTGTTTTACTTGTGGGTCAGAAACCTCTCATGTAATGCCTGACAACTTGGTCATTTGTGGGGAAAAAAAAATCCAACTTAGTACTGTTGCAATCTGTTACCATTGGACAGGACCTAATACCTGTCCAAAGAAAAACTGATGAAAAGAAACCTTATCCAGGGCTGGACACTGTGGTTCACACTTATACTCTCAGCACCCTGAGAGGCCAAGGCAGGAAGATTGCTTAAGTCCAGGGGTTTGAGACCGGGCTACACAACTTGTGAGACCTCATCTCTACAAAAAGTTTTTTTAAAAATTAGCTGGGCATGGTGGTGCATGCCTGTATTTCCAGCTACTTGGGAAGCTGAGGTGGAAGGATCACCTCAGCCCAGGTCAAGTCTGTGGTCAGTTATGATTGTGCCACTGCACTCCAGCCTGGGTGGCAGGGTGAGGCCACTAGTAACACTAACAAACAAACAAAATTAAACCTTATTCAAATCATTTATAAATGTTTAACTATCAATATTTTGCATAAAATACATAAAGTATTTAAGAAGCAAAAACATTGCATTATATTTCATTTAATGAATGAATATTTATTCAGTATGAAACTGATCCTAGACTTGGTCTAGACACTGGGGTAAAGTGTTGGGCCAGAAGAGGTGAAGGGTGCTGATTTTTCAGAATGACTATTCTCATACAGAAGGCAGATGGTAAACAATTTAAAAATGAGCAAGCAAACCACCCACTTTCCAATAATTATGAAAGCCTAGAAGGAAAGTAATCGAGGCACTGGAGTCAAGAATAACTGGAGTGATCAAGGGAAGATTCACTGAAGGTTTTGAATTGAATCTACACCATAAGAAGTCAACCATGTGGAGATATGGGGAATAGCATTTCCAATGAGCTTACTTCATACTCTGTTTCTTAGTTTTAAAATATTGCTCAGGATGGAGAAGGAGAAAGAAAGACCACCACGGTAGAGTCAGAAGCAAAATTCCAAAAGAAACCCAAGGCCATAGTCTAGCTGATGACTGTCCCCTGGATGTCCATGCCCTGTGTTCGAGGCAAGGATTCTGCCTTACTGAGAGATCAGTCCAATGACCTTACATATTCAGAAATACAGAAGAAAAACGGGATTGTTATATTCTTAGCATTATTAAGTAACAATGGAGTCAGCTCTGTTTCTATCCCATTTTCTAGTTGGAATTTGAATATTTTTTGGCAAAATCTGTATCAGTTTACAAACTTTATCAAAGTAAATAAGGTAAAGCAAATAAACATTTAATATTTTATTATATTTTATTTATACTGTTTGAATAAAAGTGTGAAAACTTATTGAGTAAATCACAATGGCAAAAGAACAGATGGTGATAATAAAAATGCCGCATGCCTTAGTTCCCACAGGAATTTTTAAACACAATTCAAAAATTTTTTGAAAAACATAGCATCTATTATTTCTAAAATGACAACCCTATACTATCTCAATTAATATAAATTTTGGAACAGTGGAAATCATTTAAGGAATATTAAAAAACTCATCATGTAAAATAAAATAAACCTGCTTTGAATAAAGTGATGATAATACAACCAGAATTGAATAGACTTGCTGTATTATTAATATCTAACGCAAGGTTAAAACAAACTATAATTTAAAAATCAATCAAATAACAAAGAGAATTAATATGCCTAGAAGACTAAAACGAGTTTCTTGTTTTTAGCTTTTTTCTTTAAATTCTAAAAATAATGAGGGATAGACATGGATTTATTCTGGTATTCTGTGAGAAACATATGTGACAGATGATTAAGATGCTTCTAAAGGAAATCAATTTACTTCTCAAGTGTTGGATGGTGAATGTCGGCTCTCATTAGTTGCTAGATCCTATGTCACACACCTTTGTTTTGTAGTCTATTGAGCATTACAAAAAATGATATACTGCAGATGTGTGGGAATGAGCAAGTCTTTTTATTTGATGTCCTATAGAGAAAATGAGCATTGAAAGATTGGTTAATAACCAGCTTAAAATAATTATTTTTACTCATAAAAATTAAATAGCCAGAACTTTTAAACTGCACCAGATATTAAAGGCCATGATTTTCCTCTTTGAGTCATCTCCATGTAGCACTCAGAGGAGATCTTCAGAAGGAACTAGGTAGGTGGCATCTTCTTTATTTTTTCCTTAAGAAGTAAATTATTTGGAAGTCCAGGGGGATAAGTAGGATAGGTAAACTCTCCGTCTTGCTTTTTTAATTCTCAAAATGCTCATATGCAGAATGTGGAATTTTATTTATTTATTTATTTGTTTGTTTGTTTGTTTGTTTATTATTTTTTGAGTCAGAGTCTCACTCTGTCACCCAGGCTAGAGAGCAGTGGCACGCTTCGGGCCACGCATCCTTGACCTACTGGGCTTAGGTGTGCTTTTGCCTCAGCCTTCTAAGTAGCTGGAACTACAGGTGTGCACCAACACGCCTGGCTAAGTATTGCAGAGACGAGATCTCACCAAGTTGCCCAGGGTGGTCTTGAACCTCTGGGCTCAGGCAGTCCTCTTGCCTTGGCCTCACAAAGTACTGGGATTATAAGCATGAATCACCATACTTGGCCTTATTTTATCTTATTTTTTTAGAAAGCAGGATTTATTGAGAGGACAGAAAATCTCCCACAGTGGGAGGGGACCTGAAAGGGTTGCCCAGAATGTGGAACTTTAAAAAGAAATCAAGGGATGTTTGAAATGTTTTCTTTGGAGTTTATTAATTTATTTTACCAGCAACAAAATATGATGTTACAGGATGTCTTCTCAGTAGCTTGGGCTTAAGCAGGCTACACTATGAAATAAGAACACTCCAGACCATTGGGTGGAATTATGTTTCCTTCATCCAAAATTGTTCTGAGAATTGTCTAATCAAAATGGTGGTGTGATTTTTTTTACAGAGCAATTTCTGCCTACAACCTCACCTAAATTTTCGAAAGAGTAATGCACAAACAAATATTTAGGGGTTGTGAATTCCTCTAAAACAATTAAGAAATAACACTTTTGGTAGAATTATTTATCAGGAAGAGAATAGGTTATAGGTTATCAGGAACAAGATGAAAATAGTCACGTGTTAAACATTGATATGCTATTAACTGAAATGTAGTTCTATTATATTTTATATTCTTGAAATTACAACAGACTTTTATAAAATTATTAAAGTATTTTGGGAACTACACATGATATAAGAAAATAATATCTTACAATCATAAATATTGTTCATTTAAAAATGACGTTTGTATATAGCTCCTCTTTTGATTAAAATTAAATTTTTAACCTTGTAGCAAGAAGACCTAAAGTTGTTCATCAAACATTTGTTGAATATTGAATATTTTGAATACTTTATAATTAGAAATTGGAAATTTCTAAGTAGTTACTTTGACCTACTCAGCTAGAAAATGGTCTGCATTTCTAAATAAAAATTGTACTTTGTACAAGTCAGTGAACTAGTCTTCCACAATTTCTTCATATATATGGCAGAAAGAAACACGTCTGTTGTGTTATGTGTGCCTGAGAGCTTTTTAGCTTTGCGGGGAAATTGCTGTTTAAATTCAATGCAGAGTTGAGTTCACGATTCACTGACATGTTCTCTAGTTTCTATACAGTGTGTGTGTGTGTGTGTGTGTGTGTGTGTGTGTGTACACAATGAAGATTTGAGAATGATAATAGATTTGAAATAGATAATTACTTTTTCCTTTTATTGTGCCATTTATTTCATGTCATGGTGTTATGGAAGCACAAATAGATTATATGGGTTTGTAGATCTGAGACAATTAGGAAACCTTTCTTATCTGAAAATAACCGTGAAATCATTAGAGTCCACCGATTCTAATTTTCAGGGTAAATTACTTCATGGTACAAATATAATTGTTTTTCAGATAAATCATAGAAAATTAGTAATACATTAGAAATTATCTGAGATGGGTGAACAAGTTTAACTCTAGAGAAACCATTTTTGTAATATTTTAGGTTTTTATAGAAGACTCATTTTCTTTAAACAAAAGCTCAGTATTTGGTTATCTTATAATAATATCTATATATTTTAAGTTTTATAGACATGTCGTATTTTGAATTCTTATCTTAGGTGAAAAACCTTAATCTTTTAATTTTACTTGAAAGTTTAAGAAAGTGTTGGCTCCATGAGCTGTATGTGTGTATTTCGCGTGTGTGTGTGTGTGTGTGTATGTTGTGTGCATCTGTGTAGATAGTCATCATCAGCAAACTTTCAGCTGATGTTCTCTGTATTCCATGTGTCAAGTTCTAGCAGTTTCCCATGTGTTCTTACAAAATCTGCATTATACCTCAGTCTTAAAAATGAAGACATCGTTTAGAGGTGACAAAACTTGCCTAGGCTCAAAATGAAAGCAAATGATGAGGTGAGTGGATTGCCTGAGTCTACAGGTTCGAGACCTGCCTGGGCAACTTGGTGAGACCTCATCTCTACAATATATAAAAAATGAGCCGGCCGTGGTAGCACGCGCCTGTAGTTCTAGCTACTTGGAAGGCTGAGGTGGAAGGATTGCTGGATCCCAGCAGGTCGAGGCTGCGGTGGCCGGGAGTGGCCACTGCACTCCAGTCTGGGTGACAGAGTGAGACTCCAACTCAAAAAAAAAAAGAAAGCAAATGATTTGGGCTCATTTTAGAACCTAAGTTTTCTGACTTGAATGCCAACGCCCTTTTCTGTCAACCTCATCATACCTAAGCAAGCCACAGGATAGTGGTGGAAGTCATATCTCCAAGAAAAGATGTTCTAGGTATTGCAACCTTTGCACAAAATCCATGGAGGTGTGAAAGGCAAATGTGAAGACCAAACTTGTCTTTGGCCCACATCCTAAACATGCAATGTCGTTTGCTGGCCTCCAATGTCCTGTTTTGGTTTTTTGTCATTGATTGTTTTTTCTAAACAATGTATTTCGTATGTGACTAATTTTTCTCTTATGTTGTTAAAACTCATAGGGTCATTACTCTTATTGTCTCTCTGTTGGTTCTCACACTGATTTACCAATCTATCAAACCACTGCCAAATCTGTGCTCTATCTCCTTTTATCTACAAAAAATTTTCATGTAATATGTTCAGGCTTTTTTTATCTCCTATTTTACATAAAGATTCCAAGTACAGTAAGTCCCCTACATTTGAATCTTTACGTTGCAGACTTTCAAAGATGTGAACATGCATTCATATGTCCAGTCACTGAGGTATAACTGTCTGGAAAGTAACCAGAACCTGTGCCATCGACCATGAGTGGAATTGGAGCTTCTCCTTTGTCTCCTATTGCTGATGATCCTTCAACTCCACCATATCCCACCTCATCTACCTCATCCAGTCAGTAATTCTTTTTGCCTATACTTGATGCCAGCCCCTGTATGCCAGTTGAATTACTGTACTATACTACTGTACTGTGCAAGGTACCATATATAGAAATATTTTCTTTATTTTTTGTTTGTTTTTTTATGTATTACGTGTGTGAAAATAATTATAAACCTGTTCCCATACAGTACTATGCAACTGATTGTGTTAGTTGGCTACCTAGGCTAACTTTGATGCATTTATGAACAAATTGGATTTGCTAACATACTCTTGGGATGATACTCATTTGTATGTAGGGGACTTACTATACTTAAAATCTGTAAAATAAAAAATAAAAAAAACCCCTCTGTAATGTTAATAAGCATATTGCATTTATGGGGCTTTATTTTTATAGAACTGAAGCAGATTGAGGAAGGGAGGAAGGGGTATTTATGGTATTAGCCAGGTTTGCCCTCAAAAATAACACCACCACTGATCAATTTCCCGTTTCAATCCCAGTCTTTTTGTGGTCCTGATGTTAAGAGTGAGAGAAAGACAGTCAGTTAAGGACCTAAATTAGTATTCAGTCTAATACTTTTTTCACCTGTGAGTGATTCACTACTGCCATTCGACAGAAATTTGACTTTTTGTTGCATATAATTCATTAAGGGTTGCCAAGCCAATCTTACTCAAATCACTTAGCAAAAAGAAAGTGGAAAAAGTCCAAGCACCTGCTTAGCCATCACTTAACTTTAGTCAACGTTTGAGTGAATGTGCTTGTTTTACAATTGCGTTCTCTGATGAAAGACTCTGCCTCAGAGGTAAAATAAGTGATGTGTTTTCAGGCCCAAGTGAAAGGGTGCAGCAAACTTGGTTCTGAAGACAAGATAACCTGTTTTATTCAGGGACCTAATTTATTAGGAGGATGAAATTAACCAAGCCCTAATTTATCTTTAAGATTTATGTGTCAATGTGAAAGGGGAAATGGTAACCAGGGGGTCTCACCGACATGGTATCCACTCTACAGCAGTGGATCCTTGGGAACCCCAGTGCCATGCCTGTGATAGTCACTTTGTCATTTAAATACAAACAAGAATTTTCAAATGTTCCACAAATTGGTTTCCTCTTTATCAACTGCTTTGTTTAAATAGAGTTATTCGTGTGCTCTTATGGGAAGAGCAACAGGCTGTTGTTTAGAATTGTGTGTGTGTGTGTGTGTGTGTGTGTGTGTGTGCGCGCGCATTCAGCTATAACACGATCCTGGAAAAGTAAGGAGGAAAAATACCCACCTGATGTTAAACAAATTCATCTAACCCCCTAACACTGGACTTTTCAGAGGAATCTAAAATTCTAAAATCATTTTTGCAGGGAAGGTTGTATCGCCAGTCCCTGTGTCACGTCATCAACTCTTCTCATAATTAATGCATATACATTTCTTCCTATCATATTCAGGAAACTATAAGCACATATTCTAGTGTGCTTTGTGCTTTTATTCAGTGATACTTATTGTTTAGCCTTTTAAATTGCATCAAAGCCAAGAACAGCCAACTTCTCCTGTGTTGTCGAATGTGGTTGAGTTACAGATACACTCCGCACACACATGTGTGTGCACACACACACACACACATGCTCTTTCTCTCATACATCAGGTCCCATATCCTGGTGAGCTGGGTTAGGTGTGGGGGTTGGGGACCGCAGTAGGGTGACAGTAAGGTGATGGAGAGCACTGATGGAGTTACCGTTGAGTGGTTTCCGGTTTGCTTTGCTGACCAGGTTCACACACGGTTTCCTTCATCTGTTTCTCCTTTTCTTCACTATGGAGACAGCAGTGATGGTAATTATAGTAATAAAGACAAAAGTGATGAAGACAGTGTTCCAGCAGCCACCTTTCACATCAGTTAATGTTCAAGCCACTGTCCTCTAGACTTTAATGTAGCTTCAGGCCTCTGTTTTTAAGACACTCTCCCTCCCTAAAAAGTCTTCTTCCCAGCCCTCTTCCAAAATAACCCCCAGGGACAAGCAGGGATGTATGACATTCTTTTCATTAAACTCAAATTATTAAAATGTTTCTATTTTCAAACCAAGCATTTAGAAGGAAACAAAAGTAAATTAAGTGAAGTTCAATACTAAATTCATAGATAATTTTTTTTAAAATGTGGAATTGGTCACAGAATTCCAGTTGACCTTTAGGCTGCATTATAAATATGTTAGGCGCTACAAATCCTGGTAAGGAATTACCATTTTTAACTGAGATTAAATTAATATGTGTATACAAAGCAAAAGAGAAGTGTTGAGTCATTTTGCTATGTTCTGCATAGATGACTCACAAATGAGGAAATAAAATACAAATAATGGGAAAATGTAACATCTTTAGTCATGATGGAAATGCACATTAAATGACTATGAGAAACTCTTTTCCTCTTTACAAAATGATTTAGCTATGTAGAAATTCAAGGGAAGGTGATGCCCATCTGCTGGTGAGGTGAGGGAAAATGTCAATGTTTTTGAAAAGGCAGTTTGGCAATGCATACACAAGTCTTAATCAATTGCTGAGTTTCACCTACAAGTTTCACATCTAAGCTATTTTTTCAAAATCATAAATCACCTTGAAAAGGTGCACATTCAAGGATATTTATGGTAATGTTATTTAAATCATTAAACAGTTCTGGGAGGTGGAGTTAGATCCACCATTGGAAACCATAGAGAGGGTTGCTATGTATTCACTCAAGAATGAATAATACAATTTTTCGCATTTATTGGTATGAAAAGGCTTTCAGAACACATGGTTGAATGAATGTCATATTAATGTATAGGGCCCATAGTAAGATTCCCTTTATATTTAAAAAGTATTTATCCATTCACCTATAGATGTGTCTATTAATGCACAGACAGAAGTTTAGAACACATCACCGAAATTAACAGTAAATATCTCTCAGGAAAAGAGTACAATAGGTATTTCTCTTTTGTCTCCTTTTACTTTTATGAAGTTTTTGCAAATAGACAAAAAATTGTTACTATTTGAGGAAGAAGTATTGCTGCTTGCTAAGGAAAGCATGTAGCTACTAGATTTACAAAGTAAAATGTCATTAAGCGTGATGTCTGGTCTATAGGTATACATTTATCACTCTTTCTGGACAATTTTATTTGAGCAAATGATTCAGAAACAAAATTATGTAAAAGTTTTATCCACATATGCAGTTATTTATTTTCAAATGTATCCATGTCATCCCAAATTCTGGCAGAAAACAACCTAAAGAGTTTTATTAAACTAAGTAATTTTACAATTGGCAGTTTAGTCATTCAGAGTCATTCTCAAAACTATTAAAACCATAGAACTTTCTTTTTGAATGAACAAGAATCAATTTCATTGGATGAATCAAATCAAATCAATTATTAATTACTGGTACTTCTAAGTTCAGCGACATATAATTCAGTCATCAGTTATTTACCAAAGCAGAGAAGAAAGACGTGAATGACAAAACAGCAAACATGTTATATTTATAGTGTATTATTTCTATAGCTACAATAGTGAGATGGGGCTTTTGGGTTCTGGAGCAGCAACTTAGGTTCTGAATTCTGGCTCCTTGGCGGCCTGTCCCTGGGGAAGAACTCAATACCAGCCTGGTATGACTCCATTTCCTAAACTTGGAAGTCAGTTTCAGGGACTTCCCACTTGATCCCTGTAAAGGATTTAATGTTGTTGTTGCTTCTGTCTGGCGATTCACCAAAGTCTTGCTTACATCCTAATTTTATTTTATTTTTTAATTTTTATTGTTATTCTTGTCTTTTCTTTTTTTGAGTTGGAGTCTCACTCCATCGCCCAGACTGGAGTGCAGTGGCACACTCCCGTCCACCGCAGTCTCTGGTGATCCTTCCACCTCCGACTTCCAAGTAGCTGGAACCACAAGCACAAGCTAATTTTTGATTTATTGTAGAGATGACATCTTGCCAAGTTGCCTGGGTGGATCTTGAACCCACGGGCTCAGGCAATCCACTCACCTCAGCCTCCCAAAGCGCTGGGATTACAGGCTGAGACACCGAGCCCGGCCATTGTTATTGTTTTCTGCTTTATTTTATTATAAAGATGTAAGATAAAAGTCAGGATTAGGTACATAAGTAGTCTATGTGCAGATGAAGTTTGGGCTTCCAACTGGTCCTCATTTCCCCTGGTTTAGGATCAGGTGCCTTTAATGATGTTATGTGTTCCCCCCACCCCTCTGACAGTGCCCTGCTGCTGCTGATTGTGATAAATGCTCAGGACCCCCTTATGAGTGAGAATATGTGGTATTCTACTCTTTGTTTCTGTGATAGATCACTGAGTATCATGGACTCTAAATCCAATCAATTTGCAGTGAAGTCCATAATTTTGCCCTTTTTTATGACTGCATAATACTATTTCTTATTGTACCAAATACTTTTTCACAACTTATACTCTCCAGTGAGTCACTTAAGAAAATCAAAGACTTTGCTTTCATGAAGTCAATTTTATGCTTCATTAACTTTGTTTTCATTTGGGTAGTTTGCATGATAAAAGCAGTGTCAGTAAATGGAAATAATATGCTAGTATTCAAGTTCCTTACTAAAGAACTGTATGCTCCCAGGCTAACTGGGCACAGTATGTGTCCATAGGAATTTATGATTATTGAAGTCACTCCAGAACATGTCATCATCATTTTTGTCTCCACAACTCAGAAGAAATTTCTATCTGGGCATGATGTCACATTGTATGTCCAACAATAAGGTGTACTGAGGATCTACATTAAAAAACCATACAAATGTATTCAGAATAGACAACAGATGCTGGAGAGGATGCGAGAAAAAGGGTAGGAGTGTAAATGAGTATAATCTTTGAGGAAAACGGTGTGGCGATTCCTAAGAGCACTAAAAATCAATCTTCCATGTAACCCAGCAATCTCCCTTTCAGGAATATTCTCAGAGGAACTCAAATTATTCTATGAAAAAAATACCCATACATGCATGTTTATTGCTTCATTTTTCACAATAGAAAAAACATGGAACCAACCATGCAGCCCATTGAAAGTGGACTGGATAAAAAAATGTGGTCGATATACACAATAGAATATTACACAGTCATAAGGGACAAAATTATGAACTTTGCAGCAACTTGAATGAACTCAGAGTTTATAAAACTCAGTGATCTATCACAGAGACAAAGAACTGAGAAACACATGTTCTCACTCATAAGCGGACCCTGAACAATTACCATAATACTATTAGAAAGAGATTGACAGTAGTGGAAAACTGCCAGGACGGGGGGTGCTTCTTCAATAACGGTACTTGGTCACAAACCTGATGAAGTGAGGACCAAATTGAAGCCAAAACTTTACCTGCACAATGACCATGTCTATATCAAAACCTGAATAGTATAGCACATCTTTAAAATAAAAAGAAAAGAAAAAAAATCTTAGAAGAAACACAGAAGACACCCTCATGCACATTTGAATAGGCAACCCACTACTGATGATAACCCCAAAAGCATATACCATAAAAAACAAGATGGACAAGTGAAACCTCATAAAACTGAAAAGCTTATGCTCATCAAAAGAAACCATCAAGAGAGCAGGGAGAAAATCCACAGATGGGGAAAAAATATTTGGTGACTGTATATCTGACAAAGGCCTAACATCAGGATCTACAAGGAACTCAAATGAGCTGAAAGGGAAACAACAACAACAACAACAACAAAAATAAATTGTCCTATTAAAAAGTTTGCAAAAGACATGAATAGTCACTACTCAAAAGAAGACATTCAAACAGACAACAGATACATGAAAAAACGCTCAGCCTCACTAATTATTAGAGAAATGCAAATCAAAACTAAACTGAGCTATTGCTTAACTCCAGTAAAGATGTCCTTCATTAATAAATAAAAAATAACAACAGATGCTGGCAAAGGTACGGAGAAAAGGGAATGCCTCTACACTATTGGTGGGAGTACAAACTAGTTCAACCTCTATGGAAAACAGTGACAATTTTTAAAAGAACAAGAAATGTACCTTCTATACTACAGCAATCCCCCTTCTGGGAATATACCTGAAGGAACTCAAATCATTCTGCAAAAAAAGATACTTGCACATGCATGTTTATTGCAGCACTGTTCACAATAGAAAAAAACATTCTAATTTTAAATGGAATAGGAGAAAATAAGGGAAAGTGTTGGTAATTAACATTTAAATGACACACTTTCCCTGAAAAACAGAACATTGGGGTGAAATGGATATTCTTTTTTTTGAGTTGGAGTCTCACTCTGTCGCCCAGACTGGAGTGCAGTGGCTGCTCCCGGCCACCGCAGCCTAGACCTGCTGGGCTCCGGCGATCCTTCAGGCTCAGCCTTCCAAGTAGCTGGAAATATAGGTGCACGGTACCATGCCCGGCTAATTTTTGACTTGTAGAGATGAGGTCTCACCAAGTTGCCCAGGCGGGTCTCAAACCCACGGGCTCAGGCAATCCACCCACTTCAGCCTCCCAAGATGCGGAATTACAGGCTGAGCCACTGAGCCCGGCTAGATATTCTTAGAGTAAGAATCTGGAGGAAATTACAGATTGCCTTCCCCCAACTCCCCAGAGACTGCCACAAAGCAATGGTCATTCCAATGGGTTTTCTGAATCTATTGAATTTTCAATTAAGTAGTTTAACAGCTTTTGTGTGAAGACTTACCTGATCATTTCCTTGCGAAGGGGGTGCTTCATTTTATTTCAAATGATAAAAACCCCACTTTACATCTCTCTTCCATTTTTACTAAAACTATTAGAAAACTCAGGGACTTTTGGGCACGGTTGTAATGTATTCCCACCATGACTTTTGTTTGTTTCTGTTGCAATACTTTATCCCTTGGACCATTCTTGTTTGATTTTTAAAAAATTTTCACATTTAAATTTTTCTAACATCAACAAAGATTCTTGTATGATGGGCAGCATATAGTCTTCGGAAGTCACTGGCCTGTTAAGAACGGAATGTCCAAAGTGTTCCCATTTGATCATAAAATCGCACTTCATGATGGCAGTAGCCATTGATTCCATTCACTGTAATCTAAAGAGCGTTTAACACTCTTTATAGAAAACATAGAGCTGTTTAATATCTATTTACGGAATTATTGAATTAACATACTAATAAATTAATTTACATAACAAAATATCTAAGTTAAGTATGACTTTTGAGATCATCAGTGATTATTTCATTGAGAATAAGAAATCTGAAACATAGCAACTCAGAAATGAGGCATCCCACATTTCAGCTCAACTACTATGACTTCATGTTCTCTGCCATTCAGGGATGCCACATTCCTTTTGACACTTCACCAAAGAAAAGTATGACAATATCTTCCAGATTTCAATCAAAGAAGATTCATAGGTGCTAATTTTGTGTACATTTTAAAATGTTAATTTTAAGCAAATGTCTTCTAATTTCCTGTCCTATGGGAAACAATCTCTTCCTCAACTCATACTGTTGTCAAGTACATCACATATTTCATACTTGAATCAGATATTTTCCAAACTTCTAAAAGCAGACTTGATAAGTAAATATATTAACTTATAAAGAAAAATATATTAACTTGAGAAATACCTGAAGGGTCCGGGCTTGGTGACTCAGCCTCCCAGCACTTTGGGAGGTCGAGGCGAGTGGATTGCCTGAGCCCACGGATTTCAGCAACTTGATGAAAACTCGTCTCTACAATAAATTCTTAAAAAATAAACCAGGTGCATTAGTGCGCTCCTGTAGTTTTGGCTACTTGAAAGGCTGAAGTGGAAGGATCACTGGGGACCAGCAGGTCAATGCTGGGGTGGTTGTGAGCATACCACTGCACTCCAGCCTAGGTGACAGAATAAGACTCCAACTCAGAAAAAGAAATACCTGAAGGATAATTTCCAAAATCCTAAAAATGATACTTTAGATTATTGTTTAATAAATTATATTTCAAAAATTATTTTGGTCGTGCATTTTTGGCAATAATGAACCATCAATAGCCAAAATTTACCATAACATTGTTTACCTTGATGATGGAAAAGAACAGTCTTTAATAATAATGCTAGTGTATATTATGGAAATTCCATACTTGCCACTAAGTAAATAATGCATCATTTTCTGAGCTTTCTTTTTCTCATTCTTCATATTCAATCCATCAGCAAATCCTGTCAGGTCTATCTTCAAAACAGATGTAGAAAACGTTCTTTCCTCATGACCTCTGGCATGACACATTCAAGCCACTCCTGTGGCTTAGCTGAATTCCTGCAATGATTGCTTGTCTCCCGCTTTGCCCTTATATCTCCAGCACACAGTGTAGACTGAGGGGTTCTCTCATCATTGATTTCAGATCATTGAACTCTTTAGTATAAAATGTCCCCAGGGCTTTCCATGTCTTTACGAAAGACATGGAAAGAAGTCAAACTCTTACCCTACCCTACAAAGTCCCTCATGGTCTGTTCTGCAGTACAGTAATGCCATCCTCTCCCTGATGTCATGCCAGCTGCACTGACCTCCTTGTTGTTGTGAACATACCAAACATAGTCTTACCTGGGTCTTCACTTGGGACATCTTTCTGTGGGCAAGGATGTACATAGCTAGATCTTCTTACTTCTCCTCTTCTAACTTCCACCAGACTCTGGTTGCCTGTCACCTTATAGGTGACATCTTCTCTGGCCATCATGTACAGTGGCATCAATCTCTTCCCCTGGACTCCCTAACTCTGATATACTCACATATATATGCCTCTATTATATTTTTTCATATTTCCTATTTGTCATCAGCAGAATTATTTTATGATCATCTGTTTATTTGCTCATTAGCTACTTCTGCCCCTCCTGCTGACACCAGAATTTAATCTTCTTGAATGCAAAGCTCCTGTCTTTAATATTCAATGAATTCCTAGGGTTTAAAAAAAAACTTGGAACACACTCAATAAATATTGCTTGAGTAAATGAATAAATGTACATATGAATAAAAATAATATAGTTGAAAAGGAAATGTTCTATTTTCAAAACTCAACACTGAGTTTCTTTAAATATGGTAAAACGTGATGAAAATGGAACTTGCATCTTACTTTTTTTTTACTTCAAAGAAGAGTATGCATTATATGTAAGAAAATCTCGCTATGTACATTGAAACAAAACTATGCTCAATGGAGAGAAAGTTCAGGATTCAAGAGATATTTGTGAGTTTTATTTTAATTACGGTGCCATGTTATCTCTTAATTTATAAAATTAATTTTCTATTTAGGAGGAAATGATATTGTTTCCTTTATGGCTATTGCAACTTTTACCAGGCCACCAGTATGCAAAATTGGAAAATAGATCAACAATATGACATCATGTACAGTCATGCATGTGAGCACAACACCTCACGGTTTACCACAGTCTTCACCCTGTCTTTGCCCTGTTTTGCTAACTTCAAGGGGCTCTCCAACATTACCTGGTCCTTGAGAGAAAGATACTGTTTTTCAGCAGCTGACAGCCCTGCTGCCATTGGCCACCTTCCTCTCGCCTCGTATTCAGCCTCATGCAGAACCGAGAGTAACTAGGGGCTTGGCATAGGATGATGTTGTAATCACAGCAAGAAGAACAGCCACGGACACCACTGTGAGCCGCGGGTGCCAGAAACAAGCGAGGAGCTCCACCTCTGGCACACAAATAAGCCCATCTTTTTTCTCTCCCTCTCTCCTTAACTATTTCCTTTCCAGTCCACAAAGAAATCATGTTGAACAGACCATATTTCCAAGACATAGCCCCTTTTCTGAGGTTCACTTTTATTTCTAACGGGAGCATATTTTCTCCTTCCAATTCTTAGACATGCAAGGCCTGCTGAGTTGAGTGCAGTTCCAAGTGATGGTTATGTGTCCTGCAGTTTAGAAACTCGGTATTAGTGTGAATTAATACTGCAAGTCATTTTAGCACGATCAATTGTGAATGGGAGAGATGGCCTCCCACTGCTGTTTCCTTCTAGGCTTCCAAAATAGAAACAGACCCCGACCATTCCTGTCGGCTTGGTGTCTGGACTCCATATTTCACAAGGACTATCTTTGTCCCTTGGCTCTGCCCCATCCAGCTCAGACATGTCCTCGTCATATGCACATTTCCATCTCTCTCGGCAATGATCTCAGGAATGCTCCTAACATCTCCACTTTAGCCTCATTTGGCTGGAATCTGTCACAACAATTAAAACACGAGCGCTTCACCACCATCAAATTCAAATTTTACCTGCCAATGTTTCAGAGAAGTGGTGAACTTGGGATGGCAGCACAACTTTATTTCCAAATTGTCACAGATCACGGAGATAAGGGAACTATTATTTTATGCATTCTAGAAAGGACAGAGCACAAATGTACATTAAAGAACTAAAAGGAAGAGTATTTTAAAAGGAGAATGTGCTAGAAAATATCATAGTTTGATTTTATTGACTATTTGTAATTTTGCCTCTCAACCCCTTTAGTGAAGAGATAATGGTCTTCCTGTAATTTTTCCGTTTTCACTTCAGATTTCCTGACAAGCTAGGTAAATTTGGAATAGGGCATGAGGTTAAGATGGATGATCACAACCAGGATCATTTTGTCGGCCACCATAGGTTGTTTCTATCTCTAGAGAGGACCTTCAATTTTTCATCTACATAATTAGTTTTACAAGACTCAACCTCTGTTTGGTTTCCAGGATGAGTGTTCAGTTTGAACACAAGCCCATGAACCACAGAGCTACTCAGACACGTCTCTCAGTTATTTTCAACAATCACCTGTCCTAGTACAGACTACTTTTCCTTGGTCACAGATTCCTCATTGCACTAGAATTTAGTCATGCAAAACAGGAGTTGCCATACGAAACAGATTGTAACTGCTTTGCTTATGGCTGAGAACAGATGTCATAGATTCTCACATTCACCTTGGTTCCATTTTTCTCATATTTATAAAGACTTCCAATAGAGCTTGTGACAAGAACCTAGCATTGGTCATAGAGAATTTAGTTTGGGTTCATTGGTTATAGGGAGTCAACCTCGCAGAAAAAAAATGAGAATATGTATATGTGTGTGTGTGTATATATATATATATATGAAATATATAATACATACAAATATATGTGTTTTCATCTTGAAGATAAGTTTTATTGGACTAACAGTACTATCGGTCCTATTTGTAAAGTTAACATGTTTATGGTTGTCTTAAAATCAAATTATATTTGAAATTGTTCTGTTTTGTGAATTGTGATGATATGTTCATTTAAGTGATTGAAAAATATATATTTATCAAAGTAAATTCTAAATTCCACATTAGCATAGAAGGAATTAGGTAGGACTTTTGGTGACCAGCCACACACATGATGAGGGTTGTTGCTTAAGTGTTCTGGACAGCACTGCAGGAAGCCTTATTCATTTCTGGCATAGATCCTTAAGAACAAATCTCATCTCTGGCAAAGAGTCTGGCACATGCAGGTCTAATCCTCAGTCCCAAACACAATCAGAAGCAAAGCAAATCGTGAATGAGTAACTCTTGCTATCAGATTATTAAATTACACAGATTCTAGCTGAAAAAAAGGAAGGTACAACTAAATATTGAACAAAAAGTGTATTTATGTTGAAATTTTACAAAACTATCTGCAAATAATGTGCATAAATTTTCCCTTTGAATCCATGTGTCATTTTCAGTCCCCAGTCTAAGAGATGTAACTTTAGTTTCACTGTTAAAATCCATTTTAAAGCTAGGTTTTCTGTTGATAAATTGAAGATTTAGAAAAACTTTAAATAAAGACTTCCATTTATTCGTAACTGTTATGATCATAATCAAGAAGGAGGCCAATAATCACAAGAAGAAATGAACCAGAGCAAATTCATAAACTTGTTGATTGTTTTTTCTTCCTAGAGATTCTAGTCTCTAATCTTGACAAATAGCATTGTATGTATATACGAATATTAAATGCAGATTCTTGTTGTTATATAAATAACAATGTCTTGCATCCATTATACTTTATATCTGTGCTATGTATGGAAAATGTATTAGTCAATTAAAATGGAAAGATTTAGGGACAGAGTACTTGTGTCTACCTTTCTGACTGTAAAATAACTTTGAAATTAAGTAACCACCATAGACGTAAGAGGAAAACAAAGAATAAATGTTGTTTATCTGTGACCCAAAGTTAACAATTGTAAATAAATTGATATGTCTCTTTCAAGTTTCTATATAGACAATAATTAACATAATAAATAGATTATAATATATGCCAACTATAACTTAGAAACATATATGCATCTATATTGGTTGCATTCATTTAGGAAATAAAGTCACATCCCAAATCCCCAAAGGTAATACTTTTAAATTTTAAAGTACCACTTGTATATTTAAAAAGTAGTACTTGTAAATGTTAAAAAGTAGTGCTTGTAGATTTTAAAAAGTCAGTGTTTCACAAATATTTTCTCACAATGTTGCTCTCTCAAACATTGTAAATTATTCTGTTTCATTCCAACTTCCATCGTAATTCAAATCATTCTAAATCTTCTCTCATGATTTCCTAATTAGCATAGTAGCCAGCATTTAAAAAGGGAAAATGTACAAGTTTTGATATAATAGAAAAGACATACAATTTTGAGTCAATTTTCACTAAGATGATTATGTTCCTTTCACTTTTGTATTTTGGCACTAGATATTTTTCAAAACTAACTTAAAAGGGATTGTGAGATCACTTACCAGTTGTTCTGTTTTGTTTTTTCCCTTTATTTTATCCAGTGAGTTTCTTTGGGGGGAGGTTAATACTTGTCTTTATCTTTAGTATTTATGCAATATTTCTAAGAATCAACTTGTTAATTCGTTACTCCATGCACATTTTTAATAGAGTTTTGGCATTGCAAGTGATGGAGGTTCACCATATGATTAAGTGGGCTTAATGCATAGGGTTTTAACATGAGTTTAAAAATGAATCGATAAATTAGATTTCTTAATAAAAATGGAAGTGAATATAAAATAAATTGATTGAAATGCAAAAACAAAATTTTAAGGAGTATGATAAATTTGTGTTAGGCCATGATCTGAGAGAGGATATATTTTTTTTCTGTTTATCCAGGGTGAAATAAGTCAATATTTATAAGCATGTGATAAGAATTGGTGTTTCCTTAAATTTAGTAATGTCTATAAAAATTTAAGCCCAAACCATATGCTAATTTTTATTCCCTTATGAGTTATTTAGGATTAAGTTATTATCCTTTTAGTTAATTCTTTAGAATATCAAATGGAAATGAATAATGTTTAATTATTAAAAATAATTGAGTCCTTACTAAATTAAATCACAACTAATTTAAACATTTTATTTTGTCAAACATTATAAGTTTTGTAATAGATTAAACATGATGGAGTCTATATGCCTTTTTTTAAAAAAAAAAATGGTTACTATGCAGCATCATTTAGAAAATATACATCTCAGATTTTTCTGTAGCAGTTGTCTCTGGATGCTTGTGGCTTCCATGTGGAATATAACAACCACGAAGATCTTAAGACAATTAAATCATGATAAGTCAAGAAGCATTTGTCAGCTGTCAAAGCATGAAAAGAAAGTAGTCCTTCCAACTTCTTTGAATTTCATAAAAAGATTCCTTTACTTCAGCATATATTGAAGATTTTTCTATCCTGTCGCAATTACTATAATAACGAACATGTCCCTGATACTTACAACTTTATTTACAGGCCTAAGACATGCGAGATGTGTTTGACCATATTAAATAAGGCCTCGACTGTGCTCCTTATAAATATCTTGGCAGCATGTTCTTGTGTTTCATACCTGAGACCAACAAATCGATAGTCCATTTCTCCTGAAACTGGTAGCTTCTATTCTAACGTCCTTATCTAGTATTTGGTTTGGTATTACACCTTTTAAGTGCCAGACCCAGAAGCCAGAGTGAAAGAGCTACCCTGACCCAACTCATGACTTTTTCACCTGAGACATGCTTGTATAGATTCCCTCTCCTCTTCTTCCCTAATAGGAGTTTTTCTCCTATAAAACAACCTCCAACAACATAATTTTTCTATGACATAGGTTGGAAATGCAATGCCTCAAGACTTGAAATAAGGGAATTAATGTTTTACTTTAAGCCAGTTCACCTTGAGGAACTGGGGGAACGTAACAACAATTTTCCTGAGGTTCTTATCTCAATGAATGCAATTGGTAACTTTGCTAATATGTTCTTTATCTATTTCTATACTTATGCCTCTTTGGAAATGCCTGCTAGCAAATGTTATTTGGAAGGTAAAGATAAAAACTTTCTGAGAGTAGAATTTCTTGTTCTAAGGGTTTATTCCCTAACCCCTATGTATAAACTTTCACAACGGTTTCCATCTTATTCGAAATTTGTGTAGATAGTTCTGGTGTGTGCCCTGCACCTTAGAGATTCAGACCCAGAAGCCAGTGTGAAAGAGCTACCCTGACCCAACACATGACTTTTTCACCTGAGACATGCCCATTCCTGTGGCAAAGACAACAAAAATTCCATAAATTTACAATGTGTCTTACAGTGTCTGCTGTCATGTTGCTTACTTCTCATTTGACCAAAGTTAATAGGACAAATATTTTTTCTCCTGTGACGGGGAGGTGATACAAATTATGATCTTCTAACATGCACGAGTGTGGAGAAGTAATTGCAAACATTATATTATCTCCTACAAGTCATAACTCATAACTCTTGAGGACTAGTAGAAAAGTATTAAACTCTTACTACTGAATCATTCCCTTCTTAATATTCCCTTCTTATCAGCGATGTGGCTATAGAATGTCACTTAGCATCTCCCACCCTCCTTTCTTCTGTAATATCACACTGGTCCTACCAACTTAAGATTCAGGAACATATGAGATAATACTTGTGAAAGTGCATCTGAGACTGCGAAGGAACTCTCCAAATGCAAATTATGAAAATATCAATGGCGGTGGACACTTCAGGACCCGGCTAAGCAAACAGCCTAACCTAGGCTGCCATACCTTGTACATAACTGCAGGGAGGCCCTGGTGAATCTCCACGTTCACCAGAACACCATGAACAGCGACTTTCTTTAACTTCATTATGTAAAATGGGGACAAAAACTAGGGTTGCAGTCATCTTCCCCCGATGGACAATTTAATAAAGAGAAATTCATTCTTTTGGAGGAGACAGGATGCAGATTCTTTGAGTTTTAGAACCTGATGGAGATTTCCAAGGGGACCCCAGACATTTATTTTACTGTTACTCGTCTCCTGCCTCATTTTTATGCTTTTTATATAATTAAGTGGGACATTTTGGAGGCATTTACAAATTACATTAATATTTTTCTTAGTTAGCTAAACTCCTCAAAAATCTATATAAATGTGAAAATACGAAAACATTTTGCTTAAAGTTATATAAAATATCTTCTTTCAAACATATAAACCTGTGAACACTTTCTCCCCAAAGCTTGAGATTAGCTAATTTATTCTCATGTCTTAATTCCCTTAAAAGAAGATACATCTGCACTTTCTCTCTTTCTCTAAGTAGAAAAAAATGTCATCCCTATTTTTGTGTTATAGTTTTATAATCTTATCATGCAAATGTCAGTAGTAATCTCTGTTATTTAGTTTGACTGATAAGGTTTAAAGCTGATGCAAACAATATAATTGCTTTATTTAGGGGGAATGCACAACAGAAAACAGTTGTAACCCATTGTTTTTGGTTAGAACCCACATACTAAAATAGATAAAATATATATTCTGCATATTATATATGTTAACAAAACTTGGGAAAATATGTTGATGATTACTTGAATTTATTTCTGAAACAAGGAACATATTTATCTATATCTATGTCTTTGCATTGATATCAATAAATGTATATTTAAACATTTTGCAGGAAATCTATAGCTGTAACTAAGTATACTTATCTACCCATCTCTATATCTTCTTCATAGAGCACCCAAGGTCATCCTGGAGGCCACCTGGCAGAAGGGATGACAGAGAGGGCAGAATGTCAAGTGAAAAGTTTGTATCACCAGATATGAAAGTGTTCTTTGACACTTATACCCCTATTCTGGGGATCACAACTTAGCTATCTGGTCCCAGCTAAGCAAACAGTGCTGAGAACCACACTCTAACCTAGGCTGCCATACCCTGGTCATAACTGCAGTATAAAAGGGAAAACAAAACATTGGTGGATACCTAGTGACCTTTACTACAAGAATCAACTCCCAAACTTTAGTTTATCCCTTACATGAGAATACCTTTACTTACAGTAGTTAGAGACAGTGTATAGGTGTCAGATATATGTATATAAATCTGGATTTGTTCACTTAAATCCAGATACACACAAATCTGCACTGTTGACTGTTACTTTGAGTAGTTTATGGAAACCTCTTTATTTTTCTTTTTTTGAGTTGGAGTCTCACTCTGTCACCTAGACTGGAGTGCAGTGGCCGCTCCCGGCCACCACAGCCTCGACCTGCTGGGCTCCGGCGATCCTTCCACCTCAGCCTTCCAAGTAGCTGGAATTACAGGCATGCACTACCACGCCTGGCTGATTTTTTGATTTATTGTAGAGATGAGGTCTTGCTGCCCAGGCGGGTCTCGAACCCATGGGCTCAGGCAATCCACTCACCTCAGCCTCCCAAAGGTGCGGGATTACAGGCTGAGGCACCGAGCCTGGCATGGAAACCTCTTTTAATGTAATTTTAATTCTTTCTAAGATAATTTACCTGTGTAAGAAAGTTATGTAATAAATAATCTATGAAGAGCACTTAGCGCATAGTATCCCTCTGAATGGTGACAATTATTTTTATTGTTGTTTGGAAATAGACTTGGTTCACTTTTGCTATCTCTGACTGGACCACACTGGTGGTTATTTATTTTGTATTATCATTCCTGCAAATAATCAAATATGTCAAATAATCAAATAAAGTGTATAGTATACTTAAGGAAATATGCTTTTAAATGTATTACCCTAACTTATCAACAAGATTTGGAAAATTTTAAGTTTATTACCTTGTATACTTAGTGAAGATGAAGAAGAAGAAGAAGAAGAAGAAGAAGAAGAAGAAGAAGAAGAAATAAATGGTTTATAGAACTTAGAAACTAAACACAAATTCGAGCTTCCTCTCTATTAATAATGTACAATCTATTCCAATTTAGGAATATTAAAACTTTCCTCCAGACCATCAGGCCATTCTTGGTTTAAGCCACACTCCCCCTTATTTCCTTCCCCCACCAATGACTCCACAGCCATAAGCTCACATAATCCACAATGTACCTCCTTGTTCCCAGGCATGTAGTAGAATGACTCAGTCATTCTGTTTTATCTGAATCATCATGCTTTTTGTTCTCATTTTTATAAGTTTTAAGATCTCCCTACAAATATAGTTTGACAGGTATTCAAGCAACTCAGTCTAAGAACATGTTTTAACTTTTTAAAGTTAACCCTAACATTAGTAGTTGTGCAGCACTAAGTCATCTTATATAGATGATGCCAATATAGATGAATAGTATAATACATTTAAAATATTTCTATCAGGTTTACTCCTTCTTGAAAAACTAAAATTTTATTTTAATTTACAAATTACATTAAAATAATGCTTATTTGAAAATCTTCATGGAATCAAGAAAAAAAGGTCATTTTGTTTACCTACAAAAGTAAAAATGAGCTGGGCTTGGTGGCTCAGCCTGTAATCCCGTGCCTTTGGGAGGCTGAGGTGAGTGGATTGCCTGAGCCTGCGGGTTCGAGACCTGCCTGGGCAGCGAGACTTCATCTCTACAGTAAATCAAAAAATCAGTCGGGCGTGGTAGCGCGTGCCTGTACTTCCAGCTACTAGGAAAGCTGAGGTGGAAGGATCACCGGAGCCCAGAAGATCGAGGCTGCGGTGGCCTGGAGCCGCCACTGCACTCCTGTCTGGGCGACAGAGTGAGACTCCAATTCAAAAAAAAAAAAAAGTAAAAATGACCCTTCCTTGCTTTTTACAAGCCTGGACAAGAAAATACATCCTATGTAAACTCACTCTAGCTCTATGATTAAAAACACTAGTTTGCCTAGTGAGAGCTCTACTTTGCTCCAGTCAAAGTAAACTGTGGATCAATCCCTTCCACCAAAATTCATGCTTTTCTTCAACATGCATACATTTTCCAGACAAAATTAGGTGGGTGGATTCCTGGTACAGTTAATTTTTATTGAGATTAATTAACATAGAAATTATTCTTGCTAAAGTAGATATTTTATCATCTTTAACAACTTTGGGGCTGTCCTTGAAGTTTTTGGCAGATACATTGTAATTGAACCATCACATCTGTAACTAAGATGGGGTATTTTTTGGTCATAAATCAGTTGCCATCGTAACAAAATAATACTGTGTTCATACTCTGGTAACATGGGTGATATCCATTATCCTATATCACAGGGTCACACTCACACGGTGTAGCTGAAGACCAAGCACTAGCCTGTAAACTCCAATTTGATTTTCAGCTGTTTATTGTGTTAGGAGTTCAGCAAAGCACTCATAATTCAAACAGAAAACACAACTCCTAATTGTATTTGAGCAGGATGAGTGTAGCATAAATTAGACAGGAGAGCTCTCTGGCATGTAAATATTAATCCTTACAACTATAATAATACCATTGTACAAAAGCTTCATTTATCTAACTTGCATTTCTATTGGAGGTGAATTTGTAAAGCACTACAGGGGAAGTTTGGGGAGGCATTTTTTTCTAGCTTATTTGTTGATGTATTTTTTTGTATTCATTAAAGACATGTTATTGTGAATGGAGAGAAATTGTCTTTTAAAAAGCCTCCATTATCTAGCAAGATATATATTTACGTATATTTATCAAACTAGGAAGAATATGTCACCACTATTATTATTTGAAAACCATGTACTTTATCGTTTCATCCATTCACTTCACATAGCAACTTAGTTCATGGCAAATGTTTACTGAGGAGAGAAAACTGCCTATGGTGGTGTCTAAATGCTCGATATAAAAAATGTCTTACTTTGTGTATTTCACTTATTGCTTATTGTTCCTTTCAAAATGGGTTCTTCTTGAAAGAACTGCAGTTGGACCCAATCTTGAAATAACCCAGTGTATTAAAAGAGGAAATGACAACAACAATAACAAAGTTAAGTAAAGCAGGGCTATATTGATTCAGGAAGAACATGTTCATTTCAGAGAGTTGATTCTTAATTATTATAAATGTTCTTTTATAAAAGCAAATTGAGGCCATTGCCTTACTAGACTCTGATGTGACCATACTTTCTTAAACTTTAGCCCCCTCCCTCCCTTTGGGGGGGTGAATCTCCGCTTTCTCTCTCTCCAATTTACTTTCTAAATAAACTATATTTTATAATAAAAAAGAAAAAGCAAATTGGTGAGAAAATGACTACTGTTAGGAAACCATGTCCTGTGCATTACACATAAAATTTTAAGTATTATGTCTATCATTGCAGTGTGCGGTGGTTCAAGCCTGTAATCCCAGCATTTTGGGAGGCCAAGGTGAGAGGATTGTCTGAGCACAGGAGTTTGAGAACAGCCTGGGCAACTTGGTGAGATCTCGTCTCTACGATAAATCCCCCCCCCGCCAAAAAAATAACCAGGTGTGGTGGTGCATACCTTTAATACCAGCTACTTGAAAGGCTAAGGTGGAAAGATTGCCTGAGCCCAGCAGGTCGAGGTTGAGGTGACCGTGAGCATGCCTCTGCACTCCAGCCTGGGTGACAGAGTAAGACTACTACTCAAAAAAATAAAAATAAAAAAATAAGTCTATCATGAAAATAATTTGCAAAATCACCAAAATATGTACATTTAGTCATATGTACATATAAAATTATCTTTCAGGATTCAGTTTAGAAGTCATTTTTTCCCAGAAGGTTTCCGTGAAACTCTTCATTACGACATTTTCTCTAAATCCAATCCTGACAACTGGGTTGGTATTTCTTTCACATGCTTTCCACTTCCATTCAACTATTATTAATAAACTATATTGATTTCCTCTTTACCTATCCAACTCATCTACTCAAACCTAAGTCATATGATGACAAGGGCTACATTTGGTTCCAGACTGATTCAGTCATGAAGCAACATCTTTAGTCACTGGACAGCATCCATCACTGCAATTCCAGCAATTCACAGAGAAGCTGGCCTCTAGAGACAGGAGCAGGGACAGGTCGAGAAGCAGCAGCAGGGCAGGCAGCAAGTGTGTCCAGCAGTGTATTTGGTTATGGGAGGATGTGGCATGCCTGAATTGAGACTTTGGAGGTGGTATAGTTGTTACAGTGTGGTAATGACAAGATTTACAGTGAGACCTTAGGAGTGGATAGCTGGGCACAAGATCATTCCATGAAAAAAGTACAAGAATTTATGGAAGGATGCATCCAAATAGGCATGTCAAAATTCAGAAAAGAACAGTGGCTATAAAAAGAAGTAAAGGACGGATATGAAAAGGCTCAGTCATAGAAGCAGATGAAAAGAAAATAAGATTGATATTTTGGGAGGGTCACTGTTTTTATTTGTTTTTTGGTCATTGTTTCTATTTGTTTTAAGAGATGGGGTCTACCTCTGTTGCTCAGGCTGGAGTGCAGTAGCATGATCCTAGCTCACTGCAGCCTCGAAGACCTGGGCTCAAGCAATCATCCTGCCTCAGCCTCCCAAGTAGGTTGCACTGGAGGTTTGCACCACCATGCCTGGTTTTGGTATTTTTAAGTAAAGAGACGTGTGATACTTAAGAAGCCACATCAAGAACATATACTTACAGTGGATCCTGAGCAAGTCTATGGTAGATGGGAGATCAAACAAACAAACAAACAAACAAACAAAACAACAGCCATTTTTTGTGAGAACTCCAAGAGAAGGCACAGGACCAAAATAGCCCTGACAGGTCTTTTCTTCAGTGTTAATATGTTGGGAGTAATTAGTAGATATTTGATGAATGGAAGGATAGATGGATGGAGGGATGGATGATAGACAGATGGGTGAATGGATGGATGCATGGATGGATTGATGGATGAGTAGATGAAAATAAAAGAAATGCAAGAATAAACAAATGAAAGAGATTGAGAAGCTGTTAAACCAACTTGTTATCCTTTACCTCAGGGTTTGTCCTTTGTATAATTCTTCCTTTTCATTTCTCATATTCTATCATCTGTCTCACAATTATAGAATTGTGACCAACTCAAGTCAATTTGCATTCTCTTCCTGGGTGCCCAAATTCTAGGATGTTTTGCAATGAATTACTAATACTCTGTTACTATGACTAATTAAATGAGAGTGATCAGAATTTCGGATTCCCCAAGCTTTGCAAATGCAAGTTCTATTAAAGCTATAAGAAACAGAACTTCTATGTTTATAATTTTGGACTGTGTAAATTAGTTTCAATAATGAATCATAATGAATTCCAGATCCCAGAATTTACTGACGCTATCTTATTTATTTGTCATAGAGTAAAAAAAAGACCTACCCCCTGAATTTTAATAAGCAATCTCAACATTCAAACTACTGGGATAATTCACATTTTTGTTAAATATCATTTATATTCAACACAATAAATAGTTACTAAAAATGATGTACTGCACACATCTATTGTGATGGGGATACAATCAGAAATATAATGATATATCTGCCCTTAAAGAACTCAGAGTCTAGGGAGGAAAGACAGTTAAGTAAACAGACAGGTAACAATTTCAAATGTGAAATGGAAAGGTTCTATACATGTAGTTTTAATTATGAGAGTAACATGGGCAGAAGAATGAAATATAGGTTTTTGGACTTGAAAGAACAGGTTTAAGCACACTTTTGTTCCTTATCATCTATTATGGGTTGAATTCTATATCAATCCTCACCTGCCCAGAAAAATACCCATGTTGATGCCCTGACCTTAATGACTCAGAATGTGACCATATGTGAAAATAGATCTTTAAAGAAGTAATCAAGTAAAAATGAGACAGCTGGTATAGATCCTTGCATTTAATGTCTTTATCACTGGAATATTTATTAAAAAGAGACATTTGACGTACACACAGGCAGAAGGGTCGTTTGAAGATTGATAGGAATGGTGCATCTACCAGCCAAGGAGCACCAAAGATTGCCAGCACTCCAGGAACTGGAACGAGGTAGAAAAGGATCCTCTCCCTACAGGTTTGAGAGGAAGCGCATCCCTGCTGACACTGATTTCAGACTTCTAGCCTCCAGAACTTTGATACATCAATTTCGTGTTCTCTAAGCCACTGACTTTGTGGTACTTTGTTGAGGTAACCTTAGCCAACTAATATAGTTTCTATAAACTCTTGCTAACCTTCTTGATGCTAACTAATCTTTGCAAGATGGAAATGATGTAATGTTTAAAGTGGGTATGTTGGGCGGATATCAAAGAGATCTGCATGAAAGACAGCTGGAACATGGTGATGCTTAATCAATGGAAGTACTTATGATATTTTAAAGCTAACATCTTTTGAGAGCTTTAAGAATCCTGGTCGTAATAACCATGGCAATGTTCTTGCCATTTGTTATTTCAAAGTGTGATTATTTATACATTTTAATATATATTTTAAGTGCTCCAAATGATCACTTTATGAACTATTTATAATTGAAAATTAATGCAAGACTCTAAAAACATTCTGCTTTATTTTTCACTTTCACTGAATAGCCATTCCCTTATGCTTAAGGGTATTTCAACTCAGATGAAACAGTATGCCAAAAACACATCATTAGCACTAAAATTATTAAGCATACTTTTTATCATGACAATTAGCAAGGATTTAGCATTGCTGCAGAAGTATGTAATTAATTTGCTATGTACATGTTGAAAGGAGGGAAACAAATGGGAAAATCGGAACCAAGTTCATGTTCCTGCAGATGTTCCATTAGCCTTCTCAGCAATAGTGCTGTGGTAAATTCTGTAGTGTCCTCTTGCAGGCACTGCAGTAACTACCTGCTTCTCCCACCATTGGGAAAACAGAGCACCCTCCCCTCCCGCTAAATGAGGAGCAAGACCAGGGGACAGCATGGATGAAAGACTAAGGTACAGCAATGGTGAAAGACCAAGGAGCAGCATGCGTGAATCACTTAAGGTATAAAGATTACATGACTTCAGCAATTTTTAATCTCTTCCAGTATATAGACCAGAAAATAATTTCTAAATTTTTGAATGAAATTCACAGAAAAACCTGAGAATGCACACATAGAAAAGAGAACTACAGCAAACCTCACATAAAAAGGCTGATTCAAAACTTCTAAACAGACAGTGATAAAGCATTTGAGTATAAATTAAAGTATTAATATGCTAAGTTTCCTTTTAACAAGATTACAGTAATTAAACAAAAGGAACTAAAATGTGTTAGTAAATTACAGAATATCATATTTAAGTTAAATATAAAATTTTATTTTGTTTAGTTATTTATTTTTTTGAGTTGGAGTCTCACTCTGTTGCCCAGACTGGAGTGCAGTGGCCGCTTCCGGCCACTGCAGCCTTGACCTGCTGGGCTCTGGCGATCCTTCTACCTTAGCCTTCCCAGTAGCCGGAATTACAGGCATGCGCTACCATGCCCAGCTGATTTTTTGATTTATTGTAGAGATGAGATTTCGCCAAGTTGCCCAGGCGGGTCTCGAACCCTCAGGCTCAGGCAATCCACTCACCTCAGCCTCCCAAAGCGCAGGATTACCACCCAGCCCAGCTGAGCCACCGAGCCCGGCTAAACATAAAATTTTAAATCAGTAAATTACAATGTAGCATGGATTTCTGATTGAGTTTTATAGGCTTTATCAAATATAAGAAAAAAGAAGGTTATGTTTAAAGACATTTTGTTCCATTTTAACGAAACAATTCCAAGGGATTCTGATTACCACTGCGAATATACTATTTTCACTATTATTTTGTCATATTCTTTTGGAGATTTTAGCTAATACAACTGGATAAGAGAATCACATAAGAGGTACCATTTTTAAAAAATTCTACTCAGAGCTTGCAAGTCACTATGGGAGTATAACTTACACCACAGAAATTGGCAAATGATACAAATCAGAAATACCTTGTGCCAGTGAGGCCAGTTGTGAAGCATTTACCAGTACATCTCTATTGTTATACGTTGATACCTTACGTATCCCTTAGGTACCTCAGACACAATGGTCTACAAAAAAAATCAGTCCCATCTTTGCTTTATTGCGTGACATGCAGATTACATCTATTCAGATGTTTGCGCTGGCAGCTGCCTTTCCTAACTCATGAAGTCTCCTGGGAAATATCTACCCAAGATCAGCCTCCCCACCAGTCCCTCAGTCATGACTTTTTCCTCTGGACATTGTCACAGTTGCTCCCAAGATGGTCTCCTGCATCTGCTACCTCATTGCTGAAGATGTTCTACTGGATACTATCACAAGTATTTGCAAAAACAGATCCCATCACTACACTGCTTAAAAACCTTTGGCAACATTCATAGACCATAGTCACATTGAAACTGAAGTCTGTCCTATGGGACCCTAACCTACATCCCTAGCTTTCTCCTACCAACAGATGAAGGACCCGTTTCAGAATCACCACCCTTGGAAAGCTGACCTGCCGCAGGTTCCAGTAGAGACTCTTGCATTAGAGCCCTCTGTGTGTTCTTCTCTCTGTTTGTACTCAACTGTACCACACAGTCTTTCATGGACCTGTCATGCAGTTTTTTTGTTTTGCTTTGGTTTGTTTTGTTTGAGTTGGATTCTCACTTCATCGCCCAGGCTGGAGTGCAGTGGCACACTCACGACCATCCCAGCATCTAATTTTTTGACCTATTGTAGAGATGAGGTCTCACCAAGTTGCCCAGGTAGGTCTCGAACCCTTGGGCTCAGGCAATCCTCTTACCTTGGCCTCCCAAAGTGCTGGGATTACCAGCTTGAGTCACTACGCCTGGTCTGTCAGGCAGTTTTATAGCTCTACAAAAAGGAGACCCAAAAAACTCAGAATTTATTTACTTAAAAAGATGTGCATTTATGCTTTTATGTTTAAACTTCAGTCATCTGCCACGTACTCTCCGTTTAACACAGTACACCTATTGAGATGCTTTCTCCACTGTTCAAAACAATTTTTGAACTTGTCAATGTTGATATCTTTCAGTGTTTCTGCCATTTTTTGTTTCACCTCTTCCACATAGGCAAAAGATTTCCTTTGAGGATTTTTTTTTTTCATCCAGGGAAACGAAAAAAACAAAGTCGCTCCGGGCAAGACTGGGTGAATAGGGAGGGCAGGGCATAGGGGTCATGCAGTTTTTTGTCAAATATCTGCTTAACACTCACTGAGGTGTGGGGAGGTGCACTTGTAAATCGCTAGTCATAAAATGAGCCAACATGTCAAAAGAATCTCAAAAAACAAACAAAAAAGAAAATTAATTGAAGCCCAATGCAACTTCTCACAAGGCTGGCTGCTACACTCATGCTGATGGGTTCCTAGATCACTTACTAGTGGGAAGAAGCCTGTACTACAAGGAGCCCACCCTCCAAAAAATTATTCCACTTTTTTTTACAGGCGGCCCCCTCATATATGGCTTTTCTAAGGCATTTGCTTCTGTTTTCAATGCTTTTCTTTCATCCCTTCTCTGCCTGGAATAATTGTATTCATATATCCATGCCTGTTGCAACTAAATTCTCTGTGACATTTTTCTGAGCTATCCCTGAAAAAATTAATTCCTTTTTCCTCTTTGCCCCTGCTTAACTTTGCATGTGCTTGTCTGTAAATTTATTTACAGTAAAACAAATATTATTTATTTATTCTTTATCTTTATATAGCCAATACCTATTACTTTGCGGCAAATAGTAAGCACTCAACACACAGCTAGAGAAAGAATATATTTAAAACTCAATAATTTAATCCTTGATGAAATAATTTACAGTCTCAGAGCAGAGTACCAAATCCTGGGTATTTCTGTTGGAGACAAGAGCACACTGACTACAGGGAAACATATGATTAATTGACAGCAGGCAAGGAGACAGGCTACCGGTCAGGAATGAAGATTCTTGTAAGACACCATCCAGGTGTGTTTTACAGGGGTCAGTGGCTCAAACAGAGCTCAGGAAGTTCTGAGAACATCATTATATCGCAGAAATGTATCATGTGAGTTCTGCAAGGTAGAAGTGGGTCATTATGAAAAGCTCAATTTATGCCCTATCCTATGTCCTCTTGTTAAGAAGTAACAACAACAAAGGAATAAAATAAATAGATAATTTAAATAAATATATAAATATTTTACAATCAAATAAATTTTTAAAATATTAGAATTAATTTAAATAAAGTTATACTTTTAACACATAATTTAAAAACAAACTATTTTAGAAATAACATCTTAGTTATCTTAGTTACTAAGTCCTAAAGTATACAAAAAATTTTTTAAAAATCATATAAGCAAACAAAAAATTAATCTCTTCAGAACTTATTTTCTTAAGGTTTCATACTGGTTAACAACAACTTAGAACAGCATATGCTAAATATATATATATATATGCATATATATACACACACATATATATGTTTATTTTTAGATAGCATATTTATTTTTAACGTATATTTTTATTTTTAACAACATATATTTTAACAACATGTATTGAGATGTGACAAAATTACACATATATTATATCTGTAGCTGCTTTGACTTTTAGAATAGAAAGTATCTGGAGCACTCATTTAACCTAGGAAGCTCAAATTTCTGATACAGTATGGTGGCTGAACCAAAACCACACATTTTATAATGTTGGATTGTAGGGCTGAGTGACGTCAGGCTCTTGCTACTTTCCTAAAATAATTAATATATTGCTGTCTAGAATCTATTAGAATATTCTTGGTATGCCTGGACACCTCAAAGATGCCTATTTTTTCCTTAGTTGGCAACTAAATCATTTCATCTTTTTTGCAAGAATAATTGCAATTTGGAAATCATATATTTGTAATTGTATCAATTTAACAGTTGCAGACTTTATTTTTGCCTGTTCTTTGCAGTGTGAACACACATGCATAATACTATTTTAGAGTGAATACATTCATTATGCTAAGAGTAATAAGCTAGCAATTAATAGATACGCAAGCTTCGTATCACAGAGTTAGCATTAATGAACTATTATGCATGTCATAACCTAGGGAGTGAGTAGTAATCTGCCCTTCACTGATAAGCAAACAGTTTGTCATTTTTAACTTAACCCTTTAATTTTCAGTATTGGATAAAATAAAAATTCTACTTCTCACTATCATCAATTTTTAGCTTTAGAAATCCTCAGAAAAAAGAGATATAATAATTAATATTTTGAATTAGGCAGAAAAAATAATCATGCATATGGATAATTAGGGCAGCATTTTTATTAACATAATATATGTAGAAGGAACAGAAAGAAAGCATGAGATTATAAACAAATATAAATTTATTAATTTTCTTTATAGGAAAATTTACTTGTTTAACATAATCTCAATTAAGCTTCAGTCCATTCCCTTTTTTGCTCTGTCCTTTCTTTGCTCTTTGAGAGCAATAAAAATATGTTTCTTTTGTAAAATTATTTTCAAATAAAAGATCATCTGAAGACAATGTTTCCTATTTTTCTATTTTTACTACGCATTCCACACATTGTATAATATATATTATATGTGATGCATTTTACTGTGTTCTACTATGCTCGTATAGACTATACATGTGTGTATATTTTTTTTAAGAAAGGGGACACCCTAAGATGTCCCTACCTCGTAATCACCCACTCTGATTCAGTGAGGTCTGAGTAGCCTCCTGTGAATAGAAACAAGCATGAGATAGAGTTTCTTTACCTCTGTCACCAGATAGAGAAGCCAGGTGTGTTCTCTCTGTACTCTTTTTGAAACAACGATCTAATGTTTTGTTTACCTTTTATTGTTCGGTAATAGAAGTATTTAGAAGTCTAAAATTCCTAAAAATTACGTTATTTCTTTTGATGGCCATTTAATTGTAGCCAACACATGCAGTCTGCTTCTTCTCTACTGAAATCATGGCTAAGAACGTATTTCACATATTTTACTAGTCATTGAAAATAAATCCAAGTTTTAAAAAAATCAGACCAGGTGTGGTGGTTCACGCCTATAATCCCAACACTTTGAGAGGATGAGGTGAAAGGGTTGAGTGATCCCATGGGTTTGAGATTAGCCTGGGCAACTTGGCGTGACGTCATCTCTGCAAAAAATCAAAAATTAGCTGGGCTTGGTAGCACGGTACCTGTAGTTCCAGTTACTTGGAAGGCTGAGGTGGAAGAATCGTCCGAGCCCAGCAGGTAGAGGCTGCGGTGGCCGGGAGCATGCCACTGTCCTCCAGCCTGGGTGACAGAGTGAGACTCCAACTCAAAAAATAAAAATAAAAAATAACCATTACCTACTATAGCTAGAGGAAACCTAGAGGTATTCTAGAATATTAAACATGTGTCAGATATTGCTTTATCTTGTTTCTTTTCTTTGTTTTTTTTTTCTTTGTTTGCCTAACTGGTAGTACAGTCACACTTCAAGAAACCATCTAGTTGACGGTTGCTGGGTATGTCAGCTTTTAAACTACCTTAAAATCTAAAAACAATCTCTTGCTATCACCAAAAATGAGTCTTAAGATTATTTGATCTCAAAAATTCAAGAGAACACCAATTTTTCAATAAAGTAGATACAATTTTTTTATTTATAGGATAGTAGAAAGGCAAAATGTTTTTTTAAAAAATGATATCTATAAAATCATACTGTGAAATATATACTGCTTATATTAGCGTCTACTCTAAATAAAAGTCTTAATTCTTACCTTTAAAGGGTCACAGAGATGGAAAAAAATCTCTTACTCAATGCACAATAAAACCATAGTTCAAAAGACATTGTCCCTTCAGTAAATTAAAGAATATTCATGAGTCTGAGTACAATTATTTGCAAATAAAGCTTATTTCTTCCGTTACACATCTAGGAATGATTCTACATCAAGCAGAATTTATTTAAGGTTTTAGCCACTTGGAAAAAATAAATTGTATATATAAATCAATATCTTACCAATCCTTTGAAAAACTGAAAAAAACGTTTAGAATTGCACATATTCTTACTTTTGCAGAGAAATTGAGTAAAAGAATATTAAACTCTTTTCAGACTGTGTAGCAGTTCTCAGTAGAACAGCAGATAGATGGAGAAAACTCATTTTTGTTAAAGGTACACAGCCTTGAAGTGAAAGAAAAAGTTGGCCAGTTCTTCACCACAGGCAGAAAAATCAACATGGCGGAAGAGAGGCTGATTAATCCTTTGGCCCTCATGAAAGGTTGTCGTATATATCAATAAAAGTAATGTTTTATGGGATTAAAATATGTGAAAAAATAATTAGAATTAATTCAGCCAACTTTTAATGGATATCTGTATCATAAATTTTTGATATTCTTATATAGATACAGCCTCTCACACAGTACACTTCATACAAATAAGTTAGCATTTATTCATTCATAAAATAAGCACCCATGTCAAATTCTATGCCTGGTGCTGGAAATACAAGGTGGAAAATCTGACCATAGTCCTCCTGCAAGACAGACCTGTGTGCAATACAGTATCATCATGGAAGAATATTTAGGCTGCAATGGGAACAGCCCATCTCTTAAAGAAGTATCTCTTTCATAGCCACTCTGCTGTATAGAATATAGTGTGGTGATATTAGATGCAAACGTAGATAAAACTGACAAATGGATTTCAATACTATGTTTTAATGACATAAATCCCCAGGAGGGAATAATCTTCATTAAATAAAAAAAAAAGTCCTAGAGGAAATAAAGCATGAAACAAAATGATAAAAAAGGAATATTTCCAAAAAAACCAGCAACTATTCTTGGGAAATTGCTCATCTTCTAAGAAGGAGTTACATGTGATTTTCATCATTAGAGTAGTAAATTTGGTATTTACATGAAATTGAGACATGATTGATCATACAGGTAAAAATAATGTGTTGTGTAAAAATGGTAGAGTAAGGATAACTTGATGAAGGACATTCACTCTAACGTTTATATAAACATAGTTTCTTTGTTTCTTTCGTCTCTGACTTGTTTTCAATTTTGAGACTCATCAATGAAATATAAAGACTTAAAGATCATTTATAGAACATAACTTGCTGCAACAGCTTGCTTTTTGATTTTGCATAATTATTTTTAGAAGATCATGTAAGGACAAGAGAAATCGTTTTGAGAGGGGTCACCTGTTAAACACTGTGTAAAGAAGTCTATACTCTACAAGGAATGATGAAAAGAAGAAAAATTGAGGATAGCTAATGGGTATGAAAATGCATTTTGAAAGATTGAAAATGATATAGTATATAGGGCCACAATAAGGTACGCATAGCTAACAGTAGTTTATTATACATTCTAAAGTAGCTAAAAGAATGGAAGTGGAATGTTCTTAACACTAAGAAATAAATGCCTGAGGCAATGGATACCCCAGTTACCCTACTGTGGTCATTACACATTGTAAGCCTTGTATCAAAACATCACTTGCACACTATAAATGCATACAAATAAAATTATGTCCCCATAATAATAATTAGAAAAATAATAGAAACAGGTGATCATTATAATTTGCTGAATTGATTTTAACAAATTGTTTTGTTGATATATTTAAATTCCACTAATCATTCTTTTGATTGCTATATATAATTACTTTTCCATCAGCTTATCTTTTGCCTTATTTTTTATTTCTTTGAGTACCTCTATGCTTCCATCTAATAAAATTTTTCTTTTACCTGAAAAGGTCCCATGCGTGTTTACTCAGTTTTTATTTATCTAAAAATGTCTTCGTTTTAAAAAGGATGTATTCACTTGGCCTAGACTTTTATGTTGGCAGTCATTTTATTACAGTACTTTAAATATATCATCCATTAAATCTGGCTTCCATTTTTTATTGGGAAATCAGTTGTAAGATTTTATTGTTTCTTCTTTGACAGTCTTTTTTCTATGACTGATTTTAAGGAGTTTAAATTTTGCCATTTGGTACCTTTTATATGTGTTTCACCTTTTCACTTCTGCTACTAGATGTCTGTAATCAGTTATGGTAAATTAGCTGCTGTCTCTTCAAATACTGCATTTGCTCCTTTTTAATTTTCTTTTCCCTTTGTGGAGAAATGTTATCTAATATTGCCTTCATATTCAATTTTTTTCCCGATAATCATTTTTTCTTTATTATTACTTTTAATCTCTTTATTTCAAATATTTTCTATCAGTCTTTCTTCTAGTTCTCTAATCCTCTTTTCAGCTTTGACTAATCTGCTATGAATTTGCTTAATTTTTAATTTCTGTGATTACCCGTTTCCATTTCAGAATTTCTATTAGACTCCTGTCTTTGTAGATAACAATTCTCTGCTGACACTTTTTTCCATGTTTTCTATTATTTTGAACATATTAATCACAGCTACTTTAAAATCAACTTCTGATAACTTTAATATCTATACTTCCTCAGAGTCTCTTAACATGTGTTTTTTCTCTCAGTTTTTGATCATTTGGTCTTTTCTTCTGGTATGCTGGATATATATTTTACACTAACGCACTTTATATGGAACATTTTAGGAATAATTTGAGATTTTGTTTGAGATTTGATTTCCCAAGAGAAGATTTATTTTGCTTCTGGCAGGCAATTAGACTGAGGCTGATCCTCTTTATCCAATCTAAATTTGAATGGCTTAATCCAATCCAATCTAATGTTAGCCCAATCTAAATAAAAGCTGGATTTTAGCCTTTGTGAGTACTGGTCTATGGTATTTCCAGGTGCACTCTTGCTAGAGTGTAGCCCTCCTGGGATTTTCAATGGAAAGTTTCGATGTTTCCTAAAGGCTTTCCTACAGGAATCTTAAACTCTTTACTTCTCTATCTACTAACTGGCAAATGGAGAAAAAGAGGAGTTACACTAAGTTCACCTCTCTGCGTTACATGTCTTCTCATCATTTTGACTTCTTTGTTGTTGCAGCCTTAATAACTACCCCATATCTTTAAAATAATTATCTTTTCACGTATTTTGTCTAGATTTTGTAATTAGGCTTAGTTGGAGTCTTGGTCTAATAACAAGCTGTTCCATTGAAGCCAGAAGAACATGCCCTCAATTTTTTTTTTTAAATCAGCTCTCTATTATTAATGATAGCAATTTTAAATGGCCAGTATGTCAGTATGTATCAGGTATGTCACAAACACAAGCTCTGTCAATTTTCACTACAACCATCCAAGGGAAGAATTATTTCTTATGTCCGACTCACAGAGCTAATCAGTTGAGGGAGAAAAAAAACCCCAAAAGATTCAGAATTCCTATTCATGTGAGTCCTTCTCCTATGCTATCATTTTACCATCCTAGACCATAGAAAATGTCCTGACACTGGGACTCTGTCATTCTTCAACTGCTATCTAATATTTCCCTAGCCCAACCCTTTCTTTTGGCTGCCCGTACTGTGAGACTGAGTGGATGGTTGACACAGGAGACATTCAGAACAGATATGGAGGTGTCGAAAAGCCCTGAGGTTTGGATCAAATTTCTATGCCCTCCAGGGCTTCCTGGCTCATTTGCTCAGCAGCCAGCAGTAGTGACTTCTACACAAGCAACTGGCTGCCAAGCTAGACTTGTTGGTCTGATGTGAGCACCCGCTGAGAATTCTTTGGAAGCTGTTATAACTAACCTGCTTATCTGACCCCAGTTGGGAGCATAGACCAGAAAAAATGAACTCCCCTTTCCACTAACTTTCTTTTAAAGTTAGGGAATCAATTCCCAAATATACTCTCTTCTAAAACATGAGTCTTCATGAACTAGTGAGTATTTTTACAGGGCTTGCTAAAATAAATCTATGTTATATATTTTAAGTAAATGGATGGTTCTCTCACTTTATTTCATATCAGATTATCTCATATTTTAAAAAAGTCATCCACGGTCTTTGTTAGATTATGGTGTGGCCAGGTGCTCTTTGAGCTGTGGCTACTTCCATGTTTCCTAAGCTCTTGCCCCCTTGCCTACCTTGGAGAGGTAAATGCCCTCTCTCTCTCTCTACTTTCTAAATAAACTGTATTTTCTAACCTAAAAAAAAAATCATCCAGTTTGCAAAATAGAACACAACTGCTCACTATATCTTCCAAACTAAAGAAGATAAAATTTGGATCATGTCTTAAACACACAAGTTAAAAATGTACAGTATATTAAGAGGTAAAAAATTAATTAAAAGAGTATATATTAAATTAAGAGTGCTTTATTGCTTCCCTCTGTGTCTGTTTTTTTCTATATTAAATAAACATTTTGAAATGCCCAAGTGTTATTAATTCTCATATAAAACATCCTTTTCATTGCCAGACTAGTTTTATCAAATCAATAAAATTGTCAAGTAGAATTTAATGTTCATAGACACTATCCTTGAATAAAGCTTCTTTCTAACATTTATTTTTAATTAAATTCTTTGAGCATTTTTACCTTAACTTGTAGTTATACAAAAACAATTTCTCATGCAGTATTTACTCCATAGATTACTTGCCCAGCAATTGTTGAATGTCTGTGATAGGTATTGGGAACACGGAAAGGCCTGAGATCGTCAAGAATTGTCCATCTTGACACCTAAAAGTAGATTTTAAAGTGTGCATTGGTGAAGATGAAGATGAAGCCAGACAAGATAGTAAGAAAAAATACAATAAATTATTTGCATTCCACCAATTTATAATGTAGGAAATGGAAACTATGTATAAAATAACAAATTTATTAAGATAGAATAACATGAACACATCAGTGTTAAAATAACCACAAAGGGAAAGAGATTTATTTGGTCAGATATGATCAGGGAGGTGTATCACTTGCCTTGGAAGATATGTTGCCTTTTGCGAGGCCAAGATAGGCAAAAACATCTTACATAGGGTGATGAGGAGGCATAGGAAGCTGGATTAGAGATGGAAGTGGGGGAAATGAGGAGCTTGATGAGACACATGGGTGAGGAACTCAACCTCAAAAGCTAACTGCTCATGATATCAGGGCATAACCATGGCTTCACTGTGCCTCAATTTTTCTCTGTGAATCTGGACCTGCAACTTAGTGTTATGGTAAAGTTTAAAGCAGTACTTGGCACACAGTCATCTCATCTCATCTCATACATCTTAATTTATTTTACATGCTTAGATATTTTAAAGACCAAATATGTAGACCCCCACCCCACCCAACCACTTCATGCACACGTAAGAACAGAAACCGAAAAAACACACATGTAATGTATGTTGGTCAAAGTATTACTATAAAGATATATGACAGTTTACATTGATGTGGGGATACATAACTATACTTAATGCATTATATTTAATACATAATAATGCAGTAATTATATTTAACATATAACCAAAAAAATTAAAAGTAAATGTGCTTTTGTAACTATATATGTGTGTGTGTGTGTGTGTGTGTGTGTGTGTGTGTGTGTGTGTGTATGTGTGTGTGTGTGTGTATAATAGAGATAGACACTTAGGATTATAGACTTAGTTTTACTCTTAGTAAATCTATACAAATGATGTAAAGTTATACTTTTAGAAGATGTTTATCTGTGACTTGAATTCTAAAGTTTTAATAGAAACAGAAAAAATAAACCAACAAGGAATATAAGAAGTTTGGAAATTTAGATGTGGATTAGAACATGGAGTTGCTAGAAGGTATTTCTGTACAAATGTTTTTAAAACATAGGCTAAAATATAACCATCTTCATGCAGGTTTTCCTGATTTCTTCAGAACAATCTCACATTACTTTTTAAATTCTTAGTCTACATGTATTATTCTTAGACTACTATTTTTATTTTTTAATTAGAGCTCTTTCCACAAGTTTTATTGTCCTTATTCTTAGTAAATTGTTTAACTGGAACATTTTATTGCAAAAAAAAAAAGTTATTTGCAGTGACTAACATAGTGTCTTGTATACGATACTCAATTAAATATAATTTTAATTTAATTAATGAGAAAATGCTATTTTAAAAGTTTAGTCAATCATTTTAATTAAATGTATTGATTTAACATTTTTCCATACAGTGGTTTTCACAAGATGATTTCAAAATAATAATCTAGTAAAGAACACTTTCTATAATGCCTTTATCCCTGCTTATTATAATAAAACAGATAATAATATTCTGAATATTTGTTGAAGTGTTTATGTTTAATTCCCACTGGAGTACACAGTTTAGTCACTTTCAGATACTTTTTCAACTTACGATAAAATTTTAAAAACTTTGATCATACATTAAAAGTTAATAAAAACTTTACCTTTGTGTTGTGGTGTGCTCCTGTAGTCCTAGCAACTCAGGAGACTAAAGCAGGAGCACTGAACCCACGAGGTAGAAGCTGTAGTCAGATATGATGAAGTCACTGCACTCCAGCCTGGGTAACAGAACAAGAACTAATCTCAAATAAAATAAAATAAAATAGAATAAAATAAGATAAGATAATGTAAGATAAAATCAAATCAAGTCATTTCTGGAAACAACTTCGAGTTAAATAATTATGGACATTTAAAAAGACTACTTTTTTATGGGCATCGATTAATGGACATTTCTAAATTCGAGTCTTTGGTTCACCAAATATGTGATCTCTGAAATTTCAGAATTTGCATAGAGACTGGATCCATCTAATTTCTGGCTAGTCACCTGATACTATAATTGCACTTAGGTTTGTTCTCTAAGACTTGACAAGTTTGCCACATATTTATTGCATACATATTTACTAGAGGTCTTCTGTGTGCCAGGAAATATGCAAGTTCAGAAAATGTAGTTCTAAACAAGACATATTCTTTATTATCAAGGAACTTTCAGTCAAGTGCAGACTTAAAAAAACAAAACAAACAGAATACATGTGGAAACAATTCAACAGGGTATGATGAGGGCACTTTGAAGGAGCAATTTGTTCTTTCTTAGTGTTCAGGGCAAGCTTTCAGAGAGAAAGTAGAATCTACCTTAAGGTGTGAAGAGTAAGACAACCGGGGAAGAAAAAATACAACTAAATCCAGCCTAAGGAAACAGGAAATCCAGATCTGGAAGGAAGAGTCTGCAGCCATGATAGAGTGCGCGGATGGGCTGTGGATCGCAAGGTGACCTCTGGCCAGAAGATGCAGGAGAAGGGGGAGGAGGACACAGGAAAGACTTTTAAGGAGAGTTCTTGAATGCAAAGCATCTGTTTGTACAACTAAAACCCATCCTTCTAGAAAGATCGCTTCTTGAGGAAATGTAAAGAAATGTGGCAGAGATTTAGAAGCTAATTCTGAAATAAGCTCTCAAAGTATTTGGGGCATCATTATATAATTATAATCTCCCAAGAGGACAGGTATGAAATCAGCCCATTTGGAGAGCTTAACAGACTGTTAAGCAAATTATTTCTTTTCTTTCCTGGTATATTTGACTTTGATACATTTAAAATAAAATTTGACTTCAAGAAATTCTGAAAAATGCAAAAGAAACATAAGAGAAAATTATCGTGTATTACATGGATTTTATGTATAAACACAAATTATCATATAATCTTTGTTAACTTGTTCATAATCAAAGCAATATTAAAGAAGCAAAAATTTCAGGTCTAATATATGTTACCATGGAGATTGGTCCACATGATATTCATTGAATTAGAAAACATAGCTGAGAGCTTAGACGATTTCTACGTGCATAAATCTAAATAATCATTCCATTAATTCTTGAAAAAGCTCTTTAATCATAACTGATACACTTGACTAAAACTTTGTGAGAAAGTATGTGGAATAAAACTAGATTGTTTTAATTATTAATATTTAAATTCATTTAGGTAAATATCTTAAAATCCCTTGAATTGGGATATATGTAGATAGATATTAACATATGTTTGTAAATATTTGAGTTAAATTTTAAAAGCAATTATCAGTTATCCAGCTACTGTACTAATTGTTGAAAAATATTTTATGGTTTTCTTTTATTTACTCAATAACATTTATTATCTACTAGGTATAAAGTGTAAGCTAGAAAGTGGGTGTACAGTGACCCAACACCATACCCCCATGCCCTGCCAAAGGAAAAAAAAAAGGTCAGATGCCAAAGATGCCCTTGCTTTCTTGGTATAATGGGGAAGAGATATTGATTAGAAACTATATGTAAAAAAACATATACTTTCCCACCAGGGTAAGGACTGTAAAGAACAAGCTATAAGAGGATTTAGCAAGAAGGGATCACCTAGTCTGATAAATGGGGCAAGGGAAGACCTTCTCAGCAAAGTGTCTTCTGACTCCTGACTGAAGAGTTGGTAGAAGTGAAGTTGGGAGAAAAGGATAAGGAGAGATGCCAAATAAAGCCCTGTGGTTAGAGAGAGGCTTGTGCTTTGGTGGCATAACAAGAAGGGCACCTGGAGCTCAGACAATGAGGTGGGAAGCTAGGCAACATGATTCTAGGAAGTTAAAAAGTGGCACAGTGTGAAAACTAAAGGGACATGCATGCTTTTAGCCATTATTTTAAGAGTTATGGAATAGCAATACAGAGGAGGTATGATGTTCAAATTATGCTGCACTGTGGAGAACTGTTGAGAGGAAAAGAATGGATGTGGAAAGATCACTTGATAAATGCTGTTGACATCTTGGACTTGAGGATGTGGTGGTGGAGGTGGTCAGAGACTAAAAGATGAGAAAGGTTGCTTTTGTTATATGATGTGGGATTGTTTAATTTATATGAAAAAGATGAGAAGAGCTGAAACAGAAGGATTAAAGTATATGGAGCATGCTTGCAAGCAATCAGAAGGCTCCCAAGATGTTCTAGTCTAAGGAGACTGATGGCTTTAGGCAAGGTTGGTGGTTGCTGGAGGTGGTCAAAAAAGAGTTGTTGACAAGTACAAGAGAAATATTTCTCTTGGCCATGTAAATACACTAACATATTTAAAATATTCAACACAATCCTTTTATTTGGACAGCCTTATTTCATTTGCTAGTTCAGGGAAACAAGTTCAAATACTCTAAACCACTTGTCTAATGTATCAGCATGAGTTTCTACTGAAGGCAACTTTCAGTCTCAAAGTCAGTTTGATGGCAAAGGGTGTGCTGTTTCTTCTGTACTCTGATGCCTCCCTGAAGATACCTGCATTATTCTCATTCTGCAAGTAATGTTCAGAGAAGGTAAATGAACTACTGAAAGTTGCACAATTAATAAGTCATAGTGGAAATGATTCTGCAACCGAGAATTTATATTTCTAAAACCTACTTTTTCATATCCCAACTTTAACAATAATGCAACCTATGATTGTCACTTGAGTGATACCATGGCATAAAAAAGGGATAGTGACATCAGTTACTTAGAGAATCAATATGGATGATCCCCACCTTTAACTGGAAAAAGAGACACTAACTGCATTCTCAGGAGAATAGTAGCCTTGGAAGTGGTAAAGTTAAATGCAGTTTTTGGCCATATGGGTTTAGAGCTGGCACTGCATAGATATTTGTTGAATGTAAGAATAAACTGCACAACTTAGAGATTAATACACTTTGGCCAGATCTGTCCTTTAATACAAGTATACTTTAAAAAAAAAACAACTTTTCTCTAAGAAACAATTTTCCCTTGTATTTACCGAAGAAGTATAATATTAAAACCAAGTTTTGCTTTAGTGTAATAGAAGTCATTAAGAATAGTTCCTGATATGGTAGATAGTGAAACAAAATGAAACGTGTGCATTTTATTCTATCTCAGAGAAGAATCATTTGAATTAATTTTGGGTCAAGAAGCACTTGGCAGCAGGGTGTGGTGGTGCATGCATGTAGTTCCAGCAACTTGGAAGGCTGAAGAGGAAGGACTGCCCGAGCCCATCAGGTCGAGACTGCTGTGGCCGTGAGTGAGCCACTGCACTCCAGCCTGGGCAACAGAGTGACACTGACTCAAACAGGAAGGAAGGAAGGAAGGAAGGAAGGAAGGAAGGAAGGAAGGAAGGAAGGAAGGAAGGAAGGAAAGAAGGAAGAGAAAGAGAGAAGAAAGAAAGAAAGAAAAAGAAAGGACCATGTGGATATTAAAAGTTTTTTGTTTTGTTTGTTTGTTTGTTTTTATTTTGGAATGGCACAAGATAGTCTTGTTGTGTCTTTCATTGTGTCTCAGCAGTAGAGTGATGTTGTGGTTAGTTTGCAAAGGAAGACGATTTTTCCCAGAAATCGGAATGGTGAGTGAATATAGCTAATTCAGTGATCTAGAATCCTTTAAGTGTCTCCAAGTAATGTATTCATGGGCACATAAATTAAGACACAAAAAGCATTTTAGATATGAACATGCTTTGATAATGAATATTCTATTTTTGTAGTTTCATATGTAGTAAGCATGTTTCTAGAATGGGCTCTGAGTCAGCACTGTACAAGCCTATGAGATCCAAAGTTTAATAAAAATTCTGGTGCTTTGGGAATATCAGTTAGGTGGAAATAAAGTATAATTTCAGGTCATTGAATAGTTGAACTCACTAAAAATCAAAAAGAGTAAAAACTCTTACTAAGCACATTTATGTAGAGTCTAAATTGATGGCAAATGTTAATTAGCTCATGCTATCTCACTTTTTTTACTTTCTGGTATATACTAATTTAATGACCAGCAATATTTTTAAATAAGTGCAGGGTAGCTCATACATATCATTAATATTATAATCAATCCAGCTAAAATGTGTTATGAAGTTCAATGTCTGATCAGAAGAGTCTTCATCTTTCATCAGAAGAAAACAGAAAAATCATCTCACAATTGTAGGAAACAGTCTTTCTATAAGTTTTTAAAGCTAAATTCAGACCCTTAATGGAAAAATAAAGCTATGTTTCTGAGGCGAATGTGGAAGTACTTTACTGAAATTGCTCACTTTTAGTCCCATCTAAGAAAGAGAAAGAAAGGGTCATTTGTTTTATTATTGCCACTACTCCTCCATTGTGTCTAATGTCTGGGGCAACAAAGGTTTCTTCCAAGTAAATGTTCATCTTGTTCTTGTTTTTTTCTTTCTTTTTAATAAATATTGTGGTGGCTTTACGAGCTCTGAGATTGTTACAATTTTAGTTAATAAATTCATTCACTTATTTATCCATCCAACCCTTGTTCCAGTACTCTGTGAAATAAGCCAAAAAATGCCGCTTTACTGATGTTAGAAATATATATGAGTTGTTTTGAGTAGGACCACAACATCATGATTTATTTTTAAAGCTATATTTCCAAGTATGGACAATACATTGTTTTTGGTCAACTATTTTTGTAAGCCTACTTTTTATTCTAAAATTTTAAATAAATTCTTAAAATTTTATTTTAAAGATGTGGAGTACAACTCAGATTTAGGTATACAAATGGCCATTGTACAGGTAAAGTTTGGGCCTCACTTTGGCCCTCAATTCACCTGGTATGATCAGGTGCTCTTATTGATGTTATGTTCTCCCCCACCCCCGACAGTGTTCTGCTCCTACCAATCATTTTCTTTTTCTTTTTTTATTTTTTTGGGGTTGGAGTCTCACTCTATCGCCCAGACTGGAGTGCAGTGGCCGCTCCCGGCCACCGTAGCCTCGACCTGCTGGGCTCCGGCGATCCTTCTGCCTCAACCTTCCGAGTAGCCAGAATAACAGGCATGCGCTACCACGCCCGGCTGATTTTTTGATTTATTGTAGAGATGAGGTCTCGCTGCCCAGGCGGGTCTCGAACCCGCGGGCTTAGGCAATCCACTCACCTCAGTCTCCCAAAGGGGCGGGATTACAGACTGAGCCACGGAGCCTGACACACCAATCATTTTCTTATTGTATCATGGTAAATGTTCAGGGTCCGCTTATGAGTGAGAATATGTGGTACTCTGTTCTTTGTTTCTGTGATAGATCACTGAGCATTATAGACTCTAAACCTACCCAAGTTGCTACAAAGTCCAAAATTTTGTTTCTCTTTGTGACTGCATAATATGCCACTGTGTATATGTACCACATTTAAAAAAAAATCCAGTCCAGTTTTGGTTGACAGCACAGTTGGTTCCATTGTTATGCTATTGTGAATAGTGCTTCAATAAACATGTGTGTGCAGGTATCATTTTTGTAGAGTGAATTAAGTTTCTCCAGTTATATTCCCAGAAGGGGGATTATTAGGTCTTATGAAAGACCTAGATTCTTAGGAATCAACAAACTGTTTTCCATGGAAAATGAACTATTTTGCATTCCCACCAAAAGTGCAGAAGCATTCCCTTTTCTCCACATCCTTGTCAGCATCTGTTTGTTTTTTTTTTTAATTTTATTAAAGATGGTCATTCTTACTGGAGTTAAAGTGGTGTCTCAATGTGGTTTTGGTTTCCATTTCTCTGATGATTAGTGAAGCTGAGCATTTTTTCATGTGCCTGATTAGCTTCTGGTATGTCTTCTTTTGAGAAGTGTCAGTTCATGGCTTTTGTCCACTTTTTAATGGGGTTGTTTATTTTTTTCCTTTCGGTACATTTGAGTTCCTTGTGCATCCTGGATGTTAGGCCTTTGCCAGATATGCTGTTGTCAAATACTTTCCCCCATTCTGTTGGCTGTGTCCCCACTCTCTTGATGGCTTATTTTGCTTTGCAGAAGTTTTTCAGTTTGATGCAATCCCTCTAGTCAATTTTATCTCTTATGGCATGGGCTTTTGGGATTTAGATCAGGAATTGGTTGCCTATTCTGACTATAAGGGTATCTCCTGCATTTTCTATGATTCTTAAAATTTGGGGTTTTACATTTAGGTCTTTGATCCATTTGGAGTTGATTTTTGTATATAGTGATAGGTAAGAGTCCTGTTTCATTCTTCTGCACTTGGTCAGAAAGATTTCCCAGCACCATTTGCTGAATAGGTTCTCCTCTCCCCAGTGATTGTTGGAGGCTTCGTCGAAGATGAGTTGGTAGGAAATTGAAGTTTTGCTTCTGGAATCTCTATCCTGTTCCATAGACCTATATGCCTGTCCTGTTCAAATACCAGGTTGTTTTGATTATGGTATCCTTATAATAAAGTTTAATGTCTGGAAGTGTGATACCTCCTTCTTTGTTTCTTTTGCTAAGGATTACTTTGGTTATTCATGATCATTTATATTTCCATGTGAATTTCTGTATCGTCATTTGTGGGTCTGAAAAGAATGATGTTGGTAATTTAATGGGTATAGCATTGAATCTGTAGATTGCCTTTGGTGGAATGGATATCTAACAATATTCATTCTTTCTACCATGAGCGTGGAATATTTTCCCATTTGTTTTTGTCATCATTGACGTTTTTGAGCAGTGTACTGTAGTTTTTGTTGTAAAGCCGTTCACTTCTTTGGTTAGGAAGATGCCAAGGTATTTTATTTTTTGTGTGGCTTTGTGAATAGGATTATGTTTTTCATTTGGTTCTCTGCTGGTTTCTCATTGGTGTATAATAATGTGGCAGTGTTTTGCATGTTTATTTTGTACACTGAGACTTAGCCAAAGTCCTTTATCAGTGTAAGGAGGTTTATGATAGATTTTCTTGGATTTTTTTTAGATATAGGATCATATAATCAGCAAAGTGAGATAACTTGACTTCCTCTTTTCTATTTGGATACCCCTGATTTCCTTCTCTTGTCTGATTGCTCTAGGTAGGACTTTCAATAAGATGTTGAACAGGAGAGGTGAGAGTGGGCAGCCTTGTCTTTTTCCAGTTTTCGGGGGAAGTGCTTCCAATTTCTGTCCATTTAGTAATATGTTGGATGCAGATTTATCACATATGCTTCTTACTATTTTGAGGGAAGTTCCCTCTATGCCTAGGTGTTCAAAGCTTTTTATCAAGAAGGGATGCTAGATTTTATCAAAATAATATAATCATGGTTGTTCTTGTTTTTACATCTGTTGATGCACTTAATTACATTTATGATCTTGCAGAAGTTGAACCAGTCCTACATCCCAAGGATGAAGCCTACTTGGTCACGGTGGATCATTTTTGAACTATTTTGCTTGTTCCGATTTGCTAGAATCTTGTTGAATATTTTTGCATCTATGTTCATAAAGGATATTGGCCTGTAGTTCTCTTTCTTTGTTGAATCTTTACCTGGTTTGGGTATCAGAGTGATGATAGCTTCATAAAATGATTTGGGGGGGCCTGGCATAGTATCTCACACCTGTCATCCCAGCACTTTGGGAGGTGGAGGTTAGAGAATTGCCTGAGCTCAGGGGTTTGAGACCAGCCTGAGCAACATGGCGAGACCTCTTCTCTACAATAAATAAAAATGTTAGATGGATGTGGTGGCACGTGCCTGCAATTCCAGTTACTTCAAAGACTGATGTGGAAGGATTACCTGAGCCTAGCAGGTTCAGGCTACAGTGGCTGTGAGCATGCCACTGCACTCCGTCCTGGGTGAGAGTGAGACTCTGACTCAAAAAAAGAATGATTTGGGGAGCTTTCGGTCTTTCTTGATTGCCTGGAATACTTTCTATAGGATTGGTTATAACTTCTCTTTGTCTGTTTTGTGGAATTCCACTGGAAAGCCATCTGGTCCATGTTTTTTTTTGTGGGTAGCTTTCTTATGGCAGAGTCAATTTCCTACATTACTCTTGGTCTATGTATGATATCAATTTCTTCTTGTTTCAACCCTGGGAGACTGTGTTATGTCAGAAAGTCCTCTATTTCATTTAGGTTATTGTTTGTTTCCATATAGGTATGCGTAGTAATCACTGATAATCATATGTATTTCTTCAGGGTCAGTTGTGACTTGATCTTTTCCATTTCTCATCATCTTTATTTGGGTTTTTTCTCTCTTTTTCTTGGTCATTCTGACTAAGGGTCCATCAATCTTGTTTATCCTTTCAAACAACTGGATTTTTGCTTCGTTGATTTCCTTCTGTGGTATTCTTGTCTTCTATGTCCCATATATAGGCTTTTACTTTGGTGATCAGGATTCTTCTATCAAAGTTAGGGCTTGGGTGGTCTTGCCTTTCCAGTTCCCTTAGGTGATTTGTTAGGCTGTCAAATTGTTATCTTTCTATTTTACTGATGTGTTTTCATAAAGATATAAATTCCCCTCTCACTACTGCTTTCATGACATCCCAAATGTTTTGGTAAGATGTTTCTTCATTTTCATTGGTTTCCAGGAATCTTTATTTTCTGTTTTGATTTCTTTTTTTGACCCAGGAGTTGTTCAGCATCATGCTGTTTAATGTCCATGTCTTGTGGGTTTGGGGGAATTTTGATATTTGTTTTTATTCCACTGTGGTCTGAGAAGGTGCATGGCAGTATTTCCATCTTGTGAAATTTGTTGATGCTTAATTTATGGCCGAGGAGGTGGTTGATCTTGGAGTACATTCCATGTGCTGAAGAGCAGAACGTATATTCTGTGGTATTGGAGTGAAGTGTTCTGTAGTATCTACTATGTCCATTTGTTCAATCATCAAGTTGAAGCTCTGGATTTCTTTGTTGATTTTGTTGATGGATAGAACATTTTATCAGTATGTAGTGTCCTTCCTTATAGTTTTAATTTTTGATAGCTAAAGGTTGTTTTGTCTGATATTAAGATCACCACTCCTGACTACTTCTGTGATCCATTTACCTGGAAATTTGTTTTTCATCCTCTATCTTTGAGTCTGTGAGCACTCTTTGTGGTGAGATGAGTTTCCTGTAGACAGTTTCCATTCTGTCATTTCAGTGCAGCGCCTTTTAAACCACATCCTGTAGAGCTGGTCTTGAAGCAGCATATTCTCTTAGGGATTAGATGTCTGGGAAGGGTTTTATTCTCCCACACTGATGAAGTTTAGCTTGGCTTGGTAGGAAATTCTTGGTTGAAATTGTTTATCTCTGAGAACATTAAAGATTGGATCCAATTCCTTCTGGCCTATAGTGTTTCTGCAGATAAATCTGCAGTAATTCGGATTGGTATCCCTGGTAGATAGGCTAACCTTTTTCCCTTGATGCCTTTAGGAGTTTTTCTTTTACCCTACTTTGTGTAGGTGAATTACCTATGTGTATAGGGATTGGTCTTCTCACAAGATGTCTTTAAGGAGTTATCTGAATCTCTAGTGCTTGTATAGTCATCTCTCTGGCCAGATGAGGGGAGTTTTCTTGAATGACCTCATGGAATGTTGGTTCTTGAATGACCTCATGGAATGTTGGTTCCATGGTGTTCTCTTTTTCTCTTTCTAGTTCAGATATTCCAATCAGATGTAGGTTTGGTTTCTTAATAAAATCCCACACTGCTTGGAGAGTTTCTTCTTCCTTCCTAGGTTCTTTTTTTTCAATATTTTAATTTATTGGGTTTATTCTATATTTTGGTCTTCCAGCTTTAAGATTCTTTCTTATTCTTGGTCAATTCTGCTTCCTGTGCTTGTCAGTTTATCATCTATTTCTTGGATGGAGTTCTTTATTTCTGTTATTTCTAAGTACGCTTGCTTGAGTTTATCCAGCTCTGTTGCAATTTCATGTAGTTTTAGCCATTGCATTTCTTGATTTTTGTTTATTTTATCCAACGATTCTATGAAAGATCACAGAAGGTACTTCATAAATACCTTCTGGGTACTGTCATTCTTGGAGATGACCATTATTTGTGCCCCAGTAGCTGTTTTTTCTAGCACTGACTCTTATACTGGGGCTCTGGTTACCAGCAGTTCTTCGTTGGTTTTTCTTCATTTGTCTCAGTTCTCTTATCTTTCTCTTTAATTCTGTTGCTCAGCTGAAAATGGAGAAGCAGTCCTTTCTGATATTTGCTCTACCTTTTTTCTTTCTTTGAGCCAGGGCTCTGGGTTTATTCAATTATGATGTAGGGTTGAAGGTGTGGTGTTGCACTGTCTCTTTACAATAATGAGCACTTACTAGGGGATGGGGAGGGCCGCAAGGATTTAGAAACTATTGGCAGGTCATAATATTTGCTGTCTGGTGAATAGGCCAGCTGAGACTTGTTCTTCATCTCTGCACAATATGACCTTACACTAGGTATACCTGCATAACCCCTGAGTACAAAACAGGGTTTAAGAGGGAAAAGAATCAGAAGGAGGAAAAAAGGGAAAGGAGGAGAAAGGAAAAGTAGAAAGAAAAATAGAAAAAGTAAAGAATACACAGAAAGCAGAGACATATTAAAGGAAGAGAAATAGAAGAAGGAAAGAGAAAACCAGCCAACAAACAAAGCAACCAAGCAAGATAATCAAAGAAACAACCAATACCACCACCAGCCTCCTTCTTGGTCAGTTCTGCTGTCTGCTTCTATTGCCCAGCAGCTGGTTCAGGGTGGAGGGTGGATCATCTGGGGTTCCGCATCTGTTGTTACCTGCCAGAGCTTGTGCCCTGGGAGCAGTGTTCTCTGAGGTCACAAAGAACAACCCCAACACAACACAGCGATCAGCGACTGTTCTCAAGATGTAGTTTAGCTATTCCACAGAAGCGGCCCTGGAGCACTTCTTTGCCCAGGCATCAATGAGTCTGCTCAGTTTCTCTGCTAGGAGCTCCTTTCCCAGCAATTACCAGTCTCTGGATCTCGGGACCTGGTTGCAAGGCTCTGGAGCCCTGTCCAGGCTTGAGGTGGGCTCTTCCCACTGCTTCCTTGGGAGTCTGCCTCAGGCTCCCTCCCTGCATTCCTTCTGTAGCCCTCACTGTCAGTGTTCAGCTAGCTCCAGCAGATTTTCCCCAGAAAAGCTCCCAAATTGTCTGCTGCTAGGTTTCCCACTATGATTGCATGCATCTGGGTTTGGTTCAGTGTGGGGGTGGGGCATCTGTCTCTCTGGTATCATGCACTTGGAGTATTCTCTCTGGGCAAACAATGGTCAGTTTCAAAGGTGTGCAGAGATCACCACTTAGTCTCAGGATGTAGACAGCTCAGAATCGGGCAAGAAAAAGCAGGTCTCTCCCCAGTCCTGGGACAGAGAAAATGGTGGTGATCCATGTTTTTTACCTCTGGCGGGGTTCAGCTCCAGATTTCCTCCCCGCACTTTCTTCACAGTCCCTGCTCCCCGTTCCTGGCCTGTTGCTACAAGTTGTGGTGTGGGCCAGTTGCCAGCAGATTTCTTCTGACTTTTCCCAGCTGATGCTCTAGGGATGTTGGATCTTTCTGCATGTAGTGAGTGATGAATTCAGAACAGTGACTAATCATAGTCGTTTCTGCAGGAGACCTCAGGCTCTTGATCCCATGTCTCTCCTCAATTAGACATTCACTCATCCACTTGCACACACAGATGTAGGTTAGTTTTTTTGTGCACTCACCTATGCAGAGACTTTCACACTCTGACCAGATCTGATACCATCTCGCCCCTAATCTCCAAGCCCACTTTCTAATACTTGTACTGTAAGGCACCAGTTAGTATATTGAATAACAACCTCAGGATGTAATTTGAGAAAATGACACATTTTACTTGGCTTGTTCAAATCTTGTTTTGTTAGTTAGCTTAAATATTTTGTTTATTCCAAAACACGTTTTTTATTATTCTTGGAAATCTTTCAGGGAAGTCAGTATTTTTTTAAATAAATGATTGAACTATGTCTTTATACAAAAAGACCCACAGAACTTTATTGTTATAACTTTCAAACAAATGTATAAATTCATTATTAAAAATAAATTTTGTTACATAAAATGTACATTCCTCTTAAAATACTAGTCTTTTTATACATATTTCAAAATTATAATACTACAACTAAATTCTCATAAAATATTCTACTTCATAGATTATCATCATACATTTAATAATAATAAATGTATTTTCTGCTTTTCTTTTTCTTTTCTTTTTTTTTTTCTTTTTGAGTTGGAGTCTCACTCTGTTGCCCAGACTGGAGTACAGTGGCCGCTCCCGGCCACCGCAGCCTTGACCTGCTGGGCTCGGGAGATCCTTCCGCCTCAGCCTTCCAAGTAGCTGGAATTACAGGCATGCGCTACCACACCCAGCTGATTTTTTTTTTTATTTATTATAGAGATGAGGTCTCGCTGCCCAGGTGGGTCTCGAACCCGCGGGCTCAGGCAATCCACTCACCTCAGCCTCCCAAAGGCGCGGGATTACAGGTTGAGTCACCGAATCCAGCTGCTTTTCTTTTTCAACCAACTTTGTCATTATCTTATTATATGGTCCAGCAATTAGCAAATTTCATATCTGTGTTGCTGAAAATATTAATATTGACTAGACTGCTCTCTTATAAATGGACACATGACATCATTCAGTACCAATATCAAAGTGCTTTCTTATCTTTAGGTAATGTAATGTATATTCTTAGAAAGTACAATTTTGAATAATTGCCTTGAGAAAGAATTGAGGTAATATATCAGACAGGCAAACTACCTGATAAGAGGTTTTCTTAAGTCCCTGGTATATGTACACTGGAATTAAAAAATCAGAGTGAACAGCTCCAAATATCTATAATACTGAGAATAATAGAATACATTAAAGATATTTAGTAGCATTATCATTATTTTCTCTAGAAAGAGTTGTTATATTTTTCTAATAGAAGAAGAAAACTTAGAATGACTAAACTAATTTTTAAATCAACATTATATTCAGATAATTGTTATTGGATTTCTCCAATATAATTTAATATGATGAGGTATGTATGGGCTTAGATTGTTACAAGCCATTTTTAAGCAGACTAGTTACCCATAGCTCCCTAAGACTGATTTTGAAAATTATAGACCTACACTCATTTATGCTCAATATTCTGTACAAGTCCAGTGGATAAAGCAATTTTAATATAGTTTATCTTGCAGCTATTACACAGGTCATAAAATGCAAAAATAAGCCCAATCAATATGAGGCAGAATCATAAGGAGTAGTACTTCCAACAAAAGTGAGAACATTCTTGGGTAGAAAGCATTCAGGGAAAAGTTTTCTTTTTAAAAGTATTTTTAAAGAGATATCTGATTGTCTTTCATTCATTTTCAAGGAAAGCAGCATGGTAGATGTGAAGACAAATGACAAGAAACACCAAGCAGCATGATAGTCAGACATAGAAAAAGTAGGGGTACTTAACTGGAAGGTATGTGCCCTGGTATTGTAGTGTGTGAGGCAGTCATTCTTCAAGAAATTCCAGAAATCCAGATGCATATGAGAAATATCCCACATTTTTAATGGGTTAAAACAAATCAAATGGTGTATAAAACACTATAAGAATCTTCACTGTGTATGCCAACTATGCTATGTTTAAGAGACAGACCGTCTATCTGTGGCAACTTCTGCTATCGAAAGTGGAATTAATTTTTTTAAATATGCATTTGTTTTGACTATGAAGAGAGCAGAGTTTCTCATGGACTAAGTTTTTCTTGGGTATTTTGAAAGACTCCTCAATTATTTTGTGTATCTAAAATAACTAATGACCTACTGTATTTACTTATAAAATAAACTTTTTAGATACATAATGCCGCCTGTCTAAAGGTCAAGGTAGGATTTCAGGTTGACTTTTCTGAGCTAGTAAATTAGTGCAGTGATTAGCTCTTGAGTTAGTTCTTCTTGGACTTTGACGTTTCTGACATGTTTAGGTTTTTTTAAACTAAAACTTAAAAAAAAATTATTCCAATAGGCAGGATATACACTTTTTTCCCCACCTTCTATATTCTTATTTAACAACTGAAATATTCCTTATTTTTTAAGTGACTCTAAATTTGATATATGATTAATCAGATTTCTAATTAAATCTATCTATAGAGTATGAGTTGACTTAAAGCTTCAGTTTCTTCTGATTAAAGAATTAAAATAATTTGTTAGGCTAGTCACAGTGGCTCAGACTTATAATCTCAGCACTGTGGGAGGCCGAGATGAGGAGATTGCCTGAGCCCACGGGTTTGAGACCAGCTTGGGCAAACTGATGAGACCTCATCTCTACAATAAATCAAAAAATTTGTCAGGTGTGGTAGCACACAGTTGTAATTCTGGCTATTTGGAAGGTTAAGGTGGAAGGATTACCTGAGCCCAGCAGGTTGATGCTGGGGTAACTGTGAGTGTGCCACTGCACTCTAGCCTGAGTGACACAGTGAGACTCTAACTAAAAAAATAAAATAAAAATAAAATAATTTATTAATTTTAGAGCCAGTATTATATTTCCATCTTACAGCCTCTGGTTTACCTCTTCTTGATTTCCATTTTCCATTTCTTAGGGTTTCCTACTGACCTTTCTCCATTGCAGTAGGCCGGCATTACTCTGCTCTTATAGTTATGTCCATGAATTTCCTCTGGGGTAAACTGGTATGAAGTTACTTCTAAGACTTAGCTCAACCATTTGTTCCTGGTTTCTTCCTGCTTCATGTCTCCTGCTCATGCTTACCTGTGTGTTTACTGCTCTTGGTCTACTCTACCTGCTTTTTGTTCCTGTTCTATCAGGGAATATCCTTCCAACTTCCATATGCGGTTGACTTTTTGTCTCAGACTGAATTGAATATTTATGATAATTTTCTTTTTGGTGATTTTAAAACCCCCTTAATTCTCTGTGTCTACAGTATAGGAATTGAGAGGCGCCAGCAAGTGTCTATATAATCTGGCATCTGGATAAACTCTCATGGCTGTGATACTGGTTTCATTACGTATGCTCTGTGTGGCTTTGAACAAGTTACTGGCTTTCTCTGGGTCACCAGACCCTGAGCTGTAAATAGGCAAAAATTATTATAACACCTGACTTATAAGATCAAATGAGAGGATACAGATAAAGTGTCTGGAAAATAATAAGCATCTGGTGATGTTTGTTTTTGTAATAGTGTTTTATTATTTGTTCTTCATATAAATAAGTACAGTTTGAAATGTGAACAATGTAGAGCGCTGTATAAAGCATTGGAAATACAAAGAAAAAGACCATATTTGTTTGTGTAAAATATATCAAAGAAAACAGATCTCAGATATGTAAATTTGTGTGGGTACTCAGAGAACCAGACACCAACATAAGATTTAATGTTCAAGAGAATTGTTGCTGAATACCTATTGTGAAGGACAGAGGAGGAATGTGCAGGGGCAGCTTGGTCTAGCCTTCAGCTGCAGTGCAGGCTCAACATGTCTGAAGGAAGAAGAGACTGAATGTAAAGAGTCTCAAACAGCAGCATAGTGTTGAAAAGTATGTTTAGGCAAGCAGGACTTCCTAAACATATGCTGCTCCCTGGATCAGTCTGAAGTTTGCATTCATTGTCTAGAGGTGACCCAGAGCATGAGGCCTCAGTGGAAATGCCGTGGTGGAGCCAAAATATAGAAACTGTCCACTTCACGTCCTTGCCCTACAGGTCATCTTGAAGGAGATTCAGGAGGTGCATGTTTATGACCTTCACAGCATACGATTACAGTAACGTGCGAAGATTTATGATCAAGAAGTCCAGAGTCCTGGGAAGCCTAAGTTTTTCAAGTGGACTCTAGAGGAAGTGGCATTAAGTAGTGAATAAAGATTACTAGTATTTGGTCTAATGAAAATATGGTTGAAGAGTGTTTGATGCAGAAAATATGCGAGGATGAATATTGGCTTCGAGGAACATGGCATGTCAGTCCATTCAGGCTTCATTTATAAGTCTACTAATCTCCACTCTCAGGACCTAATCACCACCTAAAGTCCCCACTGCTAATACAATAGCATGGGGGATTAGGTTTCAACATATGGATTTTGGTGGAACAAAAATATTCAGACCACCGCATGGCATAATACAAGGATTCTGGATCCTAAAAAAAATTCTATATGACTCCATTTTGGGGGTAGGGGGATGAGAGAGGAAGGGATGAAAAGTCTTCAAAGGCAGGACAAAGGTTTTTAAACCATGTTGAGGACTTTGAACTTTAAACAAAGGACAAAGAAAGTTCTTATAGTATTTTAACTTTGAAAACTGTCAGAAAGTAATTTGGTCTTGTGAGGTTTATTTCAGATCTTGACAGGGAATAGATTACAAAGGAATAAGATCAACTGGAAGAGTTTGTGGTTTAGTAAGAAGTAATAGTGGCTTATACTATGGATGGGAATAAAATAGATGCATTTAAAATAAACTAAGTTGAATTTGGATCCTTTGAATGTATGATTGAAGCAGAATCGGTATGAGTTCCAGGTAGTTTTGTTAGGAAGATAATTTCTCCTGGGTAAGAAAGGCCAATTACAAAGGCCATGCTCAAGGATACGCCATCACTTTATATTGTACACTGACAACAACTACTGATGAGCTATTTATAAAAAGACCAGAAAGACTGATGGAGTTTCCTACTCAGCATCTTTGCTCTTTAAATTGTACTGACCTTCAGGTCTAGGTTACATAAATATGAATTATTAATAACTGTATATTCTTGGACATAGAGGTTATAACTTTTCTGTAGCATTGTAGTAAGTATGTAAGTTTCAACAGTTGACTTAAAGCACACACACACACACACACACACACACACACACACGCCTATCCAGTAACCATGAGTTTCCAAGAACTTAATATGAATTCTCATCTTTTACTTTTCTAAATGTATTTTATTGCTTACTATTTATTCTCTAACTAGTCTATTCTATTTTCTTAGTTCTTAATTTATTAATATAACCTCTGAATGCCATACTTAATTGCATTTGTGTAAGAATATATGGAAATTTTTAAAAATTACTTTATAACTTAAACAAAACCTGGAAACAGAAAAGTGAAAACTAAATAATCTGTAATTATATAATTCAACTCCAAACTGTTATCATTTATACATTTATCTCTTGAACTTCTTTTCCCATTTTAAATTTACCCAGTATAACATCATAACAGAATAAAGACAATATATGCTTATATGTTGACAATAAGCATATTGAACCCCTACCTTGATCATAAGCACATGTTTATTTATATATGGAACGTCCCATAAAGTATAAACCTGAGGGGGTGGAGTATTAACTGTTCACAGTCTCTCAAATACAAAAGGAAGTGTCTGGGATGGGACATATGCAAACAATACTAAAATGCGTGCATATTAAATCAAGAAACAATGCTATGTTAAGGTAACTAAACCAGGGCAGTATGAAATGAAGGAGGTTAGAAAAAAAGACAGGAGCATCTGCTGAAATCACTACTGATTATGAGACCTATATTTGCTCAAGGTACTTGCTTTCGGGATCTTCATGTGTTACACTCAATGGAGTCTCATGAAGAAAACTGTGTACTTACTGGTTTTCTTCTAGTCAAATTGCAACCTGCTCTTAAGTTGATTAAATTAAAAAAGAAAAAAATTTTAAGTATTTAAACAGATTATTAGGATAAAAAAATTTTAAGGGTAGGGCTGATAATGTAATTCTATCGAGCATTTCAAATCAGAAAACAGTGAAATCCTCCCAGTGTATATTCTTTTTTTTTTTTTTTGTATGAACAGGATCTCACTCTGCCACACAAGCTGGAGTGCAGTGGTACAATCATAGCTCACTGTATCCTCTTGCTCCTGGGCCTAAGTTATCTGCTCACCTTAGCCTTCTTATTAGCTAGGAATACAGGCAGACACCACCATTCCTCGTAAATTTTTTAAATTATTATTTCTTAGTGTTTGGAAAGATGGAGTCTTCTTATATTGCCCATGCTAATCATGAACTTCTGGGCTCAAGTGATCCTAGCACCCTGACCTCCCAAAATCTGGGATTATAACCACTCTGACTGTGTGTTTACTTATATGTGTGTCCATTCACCACAACTTCCTTATCTTTACTGATTAAAAATCACCATGATAATGATTATGGGACCAACTATACCACATTGTGTTCCTGCTCAGATGTTGTTTATAGTTCTTTGTTGGCTTACAAGATTAACTTCTTATTATAACATATAAGATCCTTGGTGTCAGTGTCATAGTAAGTATTTAGTAAGTGTGGAATTGATTGAAAACTACAAAAGTTTTGTGAGCCTTAGCTCAGGAATCAAGACGTTGGACCAAAGTTCTCCTTAGCAAAGGTGGGACTCCTTATTGTTTATCAGCTTTCTGAAGGATGTACAAAGACTGTCTAAGACATAATGGAAGAATGAAAATCATCAAAGGTGAACATTTTCACCACTATCTGACTCCCACATCATTCATAATAAACAGTATGAATATACAGTAGAACTGTATGTGACATGTAATAAGGAATAAAAATATTTATTCTGAAGGTGGGGTGCACTTTTTTTTGCCATTTTAAGCTTTAAACATCTTTGAAATAGACCCTTTGGTATATATTTCTTTGATCTGACTTCTTTCTTATTTTCCTCTGTCACTTCCTATCATCCTTCCTTTTTTTATTTCCATCCTTTCTTTCTGGCCTGGGATTCCCTCCCTCAGATTTAAGCACCTTAACGTTGTTATTTTTCTGAATTTATTCACGTGTTGTTAATTATATATTTAAATTTTTCAATGAAAAAATCTCAAATCTGAAATTTCATCGCAAATCTAAAAATTCAACTTTAAATTTCACTGAGCGTAATTATCCAATAGCTTAAGTAATAGAATAAATGTGCTTTTTAAAAACACATCATCCCGTTTCAAAAAAAAAATTTTGGATGGATTTCTATCCTTCTCATTCTTAGATAATGCTACTAAATTACCATATCTTGGCACATCAAGGCATCTGTTCACTTTTTGTTTTCCTTTTTTCAGTTAGAGCCAACTGGTTTTCATGAATATAAATATAGACCAAGTTGATGCCTTTATAGAGCAAAAACATTTTGGAATAGTGCTAGGTGGTAACTGTCCAGTGTCAGGTTTGATCTCAGGACCTCCAATCCATCAGTAAGTTCTAACCAATTGTGCTAAAAAGGGAAGGAAAAGCAAAATTAACCTTTTATCATTGCTCAGAATATAGCAGGGATTGCATTAAGACAGCATTTTATAAATTATGTTTCATGACCCATAAGTGACTACTTAAAATTGGTTCATGAAAGAGAAAATTTTAAAATGCTGCTTAATCAATCCCAATTTTAGACATTCAGAATGCACAGTAGCTTACTTAAGGTGGCTACAGGTTAAATATCTCTTATCTAAAATGATTTGGGACCAGAAATATTTCAGAGTTTGATTTTTTTCAGTTGTTGGAATAATTACATTATACTTATTGATAGAGCATCCTAAGTCTGAAAACTCAAGTTCACAAATGTTACAATGAGCATTTTCTTAGAGCATCATGTCAGCTCTCAAAAGTTTTGCGTTTTTGAGTAGTTTGGATTTCAGACTTTCAGGTTTGGGAGGCTCAGTCTGCAAATACTTTTTGACTTGGTATTTCCACTAAATAAATTTAGCCACAAAACTTCTGTTTGTTTGTATTATACAGTTCACATTCTGTTAATTGGAAAAGAAAGGAATAAGATTATTTTGCCACACATTACTCATTTCATCTTTCCTATTTTATGTTCTCTGTTTCACAGAGAAGAAAATGAGGTTGAGAGAGAACTTAATTATTCAGGAGGCTGCTTGAGCTTCTTTCATGGGAAGTGAAAACCGCCTGAATGTGATCTGTGCTTTATACCGTGACCTTTCTTGGTAGTCTTGCCAGCTATCCTTGTTCTTAAAATCATTACAAAAATCATATTGGTTCTTCTACAGCCTTCAACATCATTTAAAGTAGTTGTCTCAAACTAAATGTTCCAGATTAACTTTAACAGAAAAGTATGATATAATAAATTCATTTTCTCAGACAAATTCTAACTTTTCTGGTCAACAATAAAAGTATCTGTAATGACATGTTCCAAATGCAAATGAATTAACAAAAGTTATATAGATACCTGACATACTTATTAAATGTTAATGTAATTATTTTTTATATTTTCATTTAAGTCAAACATTTCCTAAGTAAATTTGACAAATTCACTAGTTTAATTGTAATATATTGAATCCATTTAATTTATTATTAGAAACATTATGGAGTCCAAAAGATACGTTTAGCTTTGGGAAGGGACTTATTTTACATAGAGAGAAGGCATTTTGTTTTTCTTTTCTTTTCTTTTTTTTTTTTTGAGTTGGGAGGGGGTCTCACTCTGTCGCCCAAGCTGGAGTGCAGTGGCATGATCACAGCCACCTGCTGGGTCCAAGCCATCCTTCCTCCTCAGCCTTCCAAGTACCTGGAACTATAGGCTCATACTACCAAGCCCTGCTAATTTTTGATTTATTATAGAAATGAGGTCTTGCCAAGTTGCCCAGGCTGGTCTTGAACCTGCAGGCTCAGGCAATCACTCGCCTTGGCCTCCCAAAATGAACTGTTCAAAAGTTGTGTCATTATATTTTACACAAAACATGTATTCTTAAAAATTTCTTTAAAAGGGTCAAGTATTGTTTCTCAAACCTGTAATTCTAGTGCTTTGGGTAGAGGTAGAGTTGTAAGATTGCTTAAGCTCAGGAATTGGAGGCTGCGGTAAGCTATGATCATACCACTGCACTCCAGTCTGACTGATAGTCAGACAATGTCTCTAAAAATACAAATATAAAACAAAATTATTTTAAGAAATTTATTCTTTTAGATGCAATTCTCCTTTTTCATAACTTTGGTTGAATGTATATTAGAAGCTAATGGGTTTTTCTATTTAACTTTTTTCCTTCAATCTGAGGGTATTTTTTATTTTATTTTTGCTTTCATGAATTGGATTGGAATGTTCTACTGATTTTTTCTTATTCAGGAGTGTCAGTCACTGGGAAAATACAGGCTGTCCTGAAAAATCTCACTCCTTAAGAGTCTTGCTGTTCTTCATTGCTGACTGAATTCTACTGACAAAAGTGGCATTTTTATCAAGAATTAAAACACCCAGAGAGAGATAACCCACTTAAACCCAAAGTGAGATATCAGTGATCCTCCCTGGAGACAATCTTAACAGGAAAAAGGCGTTGGGATACAGATGGAGAAGAGAGAAACATGTGGCCTACAGGAAGGCAAACTTCATCTTTTTCAGAGCTTCCTCCTGATTTGGCCATTTTCTCAATGACAGCATGTTCAAATCTGTGAATTTGCACATACTGGAAAATTCAAGTTACTCAAAACATTTCTCTATTCCTCCCATGTTCAATCTATTACCAGATCCAATCATTTTCCTTCTAAATAGTCCCCAAACTTGTCCCTCCATCCAGGTCTCTGCTGGTACCTTCCCTGACCAAATACCCTACCATCCTCAGATTTCTGCAATTAATGTGTTAGCTGATCTTCCTACATCATTTCCTAACCCTACTGATTTGCTTTCCACTGAAATCAGAATGATCTTTTCAAAATGTGAAAGTGTTCGTATTTCTCACAGACTAAAACCTTTCTAAAAACATCCCATCATTCCTAAAAATAAAGACACAAATTCCTGGTATGAGCTACTTGAGGTTGCCTGGTTAGGCTCCTATCAACATTTCCAATCTTTGTTGCACCCTTTCCTCCCGGTTCTATGTTTCTAAGGGCACTAGTAGCTCCCCAATGTGTCAGGATTCCTCCATTCCACAGGGAACATTTTCTTTTAATCTTTCCCTAAAAGACAAATTCCCACATGCATGAATTCATACACACCATCACCACTACCGTTTCTGGTTATATTCTGTTTATATTCAGTTTTTAGCTCCATTGATGGCTTACTGAAAGATTTGGCTGCCTCAACCGAAAAAGACACTGCTTGCTCATGAGTTCGCCTCACCAATGTCTCACATGTGCTTAAATTTTAATAAGTCAATGACAGAAACAAAATCTTAGGAACCTATCTTTCACAAATTTATAATGATTCTTATCACAGTATTTAATATTTAAAACAAATGTTAATCATACTAATCTTAAAATCAGGTAAGGCCAACACATTAAGGAATAGTATATAATATATAAGCATCATACTTAGTTTGACAATTAACTTCAGTACCACTTAACTATTATGTCTGCAACTATTTTTATAAAACCACACATTAGTCACTAAAAGTGGATACTATTCTGAGTTCTCAAATTATTACAGAAATATTATATAATCAAAAAATGATTGCTTTCAGAGGCTAATATAATGACTACATCGAATTTTCACAGAATGTAAAAATAATTTAGTACTGATTGGGCAACAAACATGCAATACATAACACTGTGCAGTTAAAGCCCATGGTCTGCTAAGCTTTGAGAAGACTATCCCATACCAGCAGATATCAGGCTGATAAGCTAAAGAATCTTCTTCATACTGAAGTAGATTCCAGCTGAACCAATCATCTAATTTTTCATGCTAGGTTGAGCAGCATCTTTTGATTTATGCTTAGTCCTTCAGGATCCTTCATAAATAGATCAGATTCCAAAATGGATCTAGAGGTCTTCTCATTGCAGACATAGGACTTTTATATATGTTACTTTGAGCAGTCAGAAATATTTCTAACATTAATAGCACGGCATGAAGAAAATTAACATCATGCTAGAATCCTAAAAATAGTAGGGAATGTGCTCAAGATAGCTATGATCTCACTGATGATTTTTGTTCTATGTTTGTAGTGCTAACTCTCTAAAGTACTAGGTCAAAAATGATCTAATTTAGAATGTTTAATGTGCTTTTAAATATGATATCTAAAACTTGAATCATATGAAGAACATCAAAACTCTTAAAAAATCTAGATTTCTCTCTCTCCCTTATTTTTGAGTTGTTATGTTTTGCTCTCATATAAAAAAATATGTTCAATTGATAAAGTCCTCTCAGGTATAATCAGTAAAATCCTAAAAATTGAAACAGAGTTACACAGAGCTCATACGTGAAATCTTAGGCTACGGAGCAAAATGAAACAAGAACTCCATTTAATAATGAAACACAGACACATGAAAAAGTGCTCAGCCTCACTCATCATCAGAGAAATGCAAATCAAAATCGCATTGAGTTACCACCTAACCCCTGTAAGAATGGCCATCAATAAAACACACAACAACAGAACTGTCGAGGATGCGGAGAAAAGGAATGCTTCTACACTGTTGGTACAACCTCTTTGAAAGACAGTGTGGCGATTTCTGAAAGAACTAAAAATTGACCTTCCGTATGACCCAGCAATTCCCCTACTGGAAATATACCCGGGGGAACTCAAATATTTCTACAAAAAACATACCTGCACACGTATGTTTGTTGCAGCTCTATTCACAATAGCAAAAACATGGAACCAACCTTGTTGCCCGTCAAAGTTGGACTGGATTAAAAAAATGTGGTACGTATGCACAATGGAATATTATACATCCATAAAGAAGGACAAATATATGGACTTTGCAGCAACTTGGATGGATTTAGAGTTGATCAGACTCAGTGATTTATCACAGAAACAAAGAACTGAGTTCCATATGTTCTCACTCATAAGGTGACCTTGAACAATTATAATGCTATAAGAAAGCGATTGGCAGTAGTGGGAAACTGTCAGGGGAGTGGGGGTGGGACTGGCAGTTGAAGGAAACTACTTGGGGAGGGAGGGGAATGCCTCATCAGCAAGGGTGTCTGCACGATCGGTGTTTTATATACCTAACCCTGATTTGTACCCCACATCTTTATAATAAATAAATAAATTTTAAAATATAATGAAATACATTATGGTTGCTATTGATGCAGTCTATACACACTTTTGGAGCTGAGTTTCACAGTAATATACCTCCAAAATGTGAGAAAGGGATACTGAAATAAAAGAAATCTGAAACAACAGTAGGGTTGTCGCAAGATGAGGGACTCAAAGATACTTACAAAACTATTTTTTAAAAGAGGTAGGTGAGCCGGGCTCGGTGGCTCAGCCTGTAATCCCGCGCCTTTGGGAGGCTGAGGTGAGTGGATTGCCTGAGCCCGCAGGTTCGAGACCTGCCTGGGCAGCGAGACTTCATCTTTACAATAAATAAAAAAAAATCAGCCGGGCGTGGTAGCGCACGCCTGTAATTCTGGCTACTCGGAATGGTGAGGTGGAAGAATCACCAGAGCCCAGCAGGTCGAGGCTGCGGTGACCGCTAGCGGCCACTGCCCTCCAGTCTGGGCGACAGAGTGAGACTCCAACTGAAAAAAAAAAAAAAAAAAAAGAGGTAGGTGATACTCAAAAAATGGTGTTGGTTTTATAGTATAAGAATATGAGTGTATTATCAATGTGCTTCATGTTCTGACTTGAAATGCCACAGCACATCTCATATATGAGTGAAAAACAAGACAAGCCCAGTGAGACAGGAAGAAATACAATGTTCTCTCAAGGAACATACCTGTTTAAAAATTGGGCCTTTTAATAAATGGTTTATTTATTTGTTTGTTTATTTATTTTAAAGACGTGGGGTGCAATTCAGGATTAGGTATACAAATAGTCATTGTACAGGTGAAGTATGGGCCTGACTTAGGCCTCCAAATGGCCTGGTTTGAGATCAGGTACCCTTATTGATGAAGTGTTCCCCTCACCCGTGGCAGTGTCTCACTACTGCCAATACCTTTCTTATACTATTGTGATAATTGTTCAGGGTCTGCTTATGAGTGAGAACATGTGGTACTCAGTTCAGTTCTTTGTTTCTGTGATAGATCACTGAGTATTATAGACTCTAAGTCCATCCAAGTCGCTGTGAAGTTCATAATTTTGTCCTACTTTAGAGCTGCATAATATTCCATTGTGGAAATGTACCATATTTATTTTTATCCAGTTCATTTTAAATGATCAGCATGTTTGGTTCCATGTTTTTGCTATTATAAATAGTGCTGCAATAAACATGCATGTGCAAGCATCTGTTTTGTAGAATAATTTGAGTTCCTCCAAGTATATTCCCAGAAGAGAGATTGCTGGGTCATATGGAAGGTCAATGTTTAGATCTTTTAGGAATTGCCACACTGTTTCCCACAGAGGTGGTACTAGTTTACACTCTCACCAACAATGTAGAAGTATTCCTTTCCCCACTCATCCTCTCTAGCATCTGTTGTTTTCTGAGTTATTGGTGATGGCCAGCCTGACTGGAGTTGGGGAGTATCTCAGTGTGGTTTCCATTTGCATTTCATTAATGATTAGTGAAGCAGAGCATTTTTTCATGTATCTGTTGGCTGCTCGTATGTCTTCTTTTGAGAAGTGTCTATTCATATATTTTGCCCACTTTTTAATAGGGCTGTTTGCTTTTTTTCCATTTCTGCACGTTTAAATTCCTTGTAGATTCTAGATGTTAGGAATTTGTCAGATATACAGTTGGTAAATTATTATTATTATTTTTTTTGAGTTAGAGTCTCACTCTGTCGCCCAGACTGGAGTGCAGTGGCCACTCCCAGTCACCGCAGCCTCGACCTGTTGAGCTCTGGCGATCCTTCCACCTCAGTCTTCCAAGTAGCCGGAATTACAGGCATGTGCTACCATGCCTGGCTGATTTTTGGATTTATTGTAGAGATGAGGTCTCGCTGCCCAGGCGGGTCTCGAACCCGCGAGCTCAGGCAATCCACTCACCTCAGCCTCCCAAAGATGCGGGATTACAGGCTGAGCCACCGAGCCTGGCTGGTAAATATTTTTTTCCCCAGTCTATAGGCTTTCTCTCGGCTTTCTTGATGGTGCCTTTGCTTAGCAGTAGCTTTTCTGCTGATGAGGTGCCACATGTTTATCTTATCTCTTATGTCATGGGCATTTAGTTTTTTTTTTATCAGGATTTGGTTGCCAGTTCTAGTTTCCATAAGGTGTCTCTTGTATTTTTAAGGTTCTTATAGTTTGAGGTTTTAGGTTTAGGTCTTTGATCCCTCTAGAGTTGATTTTTGTGTATGATAGGTAGGGGTTTTGTTTTAATTTTCTGCATGTGGTCAGCCATTTTCCCCAGTACCAATTACTCAATGAGTTCTCCTTTCCCCAGTGGTTGTTAGTGGACACTTTGTTGAAGATGAATTGGTGAAGAAATTAAGGTTTTGCTTCCAGAATCTCAGTCCTGTTCCATTGTTCTGTGTGCCTGTTTTTGTATCAATACCAGGTTGTTTTGATTATTGTAGAATTATAATAAAGTTTAAAGTCTGGGAAGTGTGATACCTTCCACTTTGTTTCTTTTGTTAAGGATTGTTTTGGCTATTTGTTTATGTTTCCATATGAATTTGTATTGTCGTTTCCAGGTGTGAAAAGTATGATGTTCGTAATTTAATGGGTATTTTGTTAAATCTGTAGATTGCCTTGGGTAGGATGGACTTCTTAATAATGTTGATTCTTTCAATTCATGAGCATGAAATATTTCTCGATTTGTTTGTGTCACCTTAAAAAGTGTTCTTAGAGAATAGGTTTAACAGAAGAGCTTCCCAACTGGTTTTTAACATATATCCAAATAATGTGTAATTTAAATAGGCTGTCCTTTGATGTTGGTGAGGTGATATGTGCAAAACACTTTACTGCACTCCTGAGAAGATAGCTCAAATAATGCCTATCTAGTTTCACTTTAAATTTTAAAACTTCTGAGTATTCTTTGTGGCAGGGGAAAAAACTGTGTTAGATAGATAGATAGATGATAGATAGATAGATGTAGATAGATATATGGTACCAGAAGTGCTGAAAATGTATACACATTTTAAGAGATGTTATCTATGTTTATCGCAGCATTGTTCACAATAGCAAGATCATGGAACCAACCATGCTGTCCATCAAAAGAGGACTGGATTTAAAAAATATGTATTACTAGCTGGGCTCAGTGGCTCAGCCTGTAATCCCGCGCCTTTGGGAGGCTGAGGTGAGTGGATTGCCTGAGCCCGCGGGTTCGAGACCCGCCTGGGCAGCGAGACCTCATCTCTACAATAAATCAAAAAATCAGCCGGGCATGGTAGCGCATGCCTGTAATTCCGGCTACTTGGAAGGCTGAGGTGGAAGGATCGCCGGAGCCCAGCAAGTCGAGGCTGCGGTGGCCGGGAGCGGCCACTGCACTCCAGTCTGGGTGACAGAGTGAGACTCCAACTCAGAAAAAAAATAAAAAATAAAAAATATGTATTACTTCTCAAAGTATTTTTCAGAAGTTTCTAGACACTGATAGTAACCACTTTCAATACCTCAGATAATTGCAGAAGACGAACGTGACTTGTATTCATCTAACAATTTTAATATAATTCTTTTCTTTCTTAAACTGTGTATGCTGTTTTGGGCACCCTCTGTATATATATGCTTTGATCCTCAAAAAACAGCATTCATATTGTTTTTCCCCTTTGAAATGGACTGATTCCAAAGGAAGTACATTTCAGGAGCACTGAATGTCCAAGACATTCTTGACAGGAAATGGAGGACTGACTGCACTAATATCCAAAGTTCTGGGTATGTGTGGGTAGAAATTGCCCACCAAATGAATCTACTGTTCTTGGTATCATTTCTACATTTCCACAAGTGTTGATTCAGTAGGAGAAGTCAATGGATGCAGGAGTTCAAGACAGGATCTTGGCTTGGCTCTTATTTTAAAAACATAGAAGCACACACAAATAAAAGAAAAAAGAAAAAAGAAAAAAGAAGAAATTGTAGTTTTGGGATATATATCAAATTTCAGTGAGGAATTCTTCCAGGTCTTTCAAAAGCAGTAATAGCAATTTTATACTAACTTTGAAAAGGAGGAACACAGAGATACCTATTCAAGTTGGATTTTTATGGATAGTACCTCATGATCAAAACCATAACATTTTTTTTTTTTTGAGTTGGAGTCTCACTCTGTCGCCCAGAATGGAGTACAGTGGCCGCTCCCGGCCACCACAGCCTCAACCTGCTGGGCTCCGGCGATCCTTCTGCCTCAGTCTTCCGAGTAGCCGGAATTATAGGCATGCGCTACCACGCCCAGCTGATTTTTGGATTTATTGTAGAGATGAGGTCTCGCTGCCCAGGCGGGTCTCGAACCTGCGGGCTCAGGCAATCCACTCACCTCAGCCTCCCAAAGGTGCGGGATTACAGACTGAGCCATCGTGCCCGGCAAAACCATAACATTTTAAATCCCAATGCATGTAAGACTCTGTGCCTTCCAACAACACACAGCATTCGTGTCAGTGAGAGCATATGCACTTATTTATTTCATTTACTTGACAGTGAAATGTAGGAATCAGTAACTTTGAAACTGAACTGTTCAATCTTCTTCCAAATCTTCTGGATTATAAAGAGTGTGACCCTGAGAAGTGTCTTCACCAACACTGCTGTGCATATTCAACTCAGGAGCCTGGATCTGGGGACCAGCAATGTAATGGAGGGATGACATGGTGGTTCCTGGACCCTGAGAGAGAGACACCCAGTGGGAAGTCTACAGGGATAGTATGGTCGAGTCTTTCACCATCTGAGATGGCTGACATTCAATTTCCAGTTATTTGTGCTTGTTTTTCTGCAAGCTAAAATATGGCCATCTGTTATTTATGAGAGAATCTAAGAGAAGACTTAAGAAAGGGTCATAGTCTGCATGGGGCTTAGTGGGAAAAGAACTGATGAAAGTGGATCAGATGGTATATATATACACCAAAAAGTTTTCCAAGCCAGGGAATCATAAGAAGTCAACAGATAGAGTTTTACAAAGATTGTGAATGGATCTTGAGCAAATTGCATTTTAAGTGTAAAAATGATAGCTTGCCTCTGTGTTATGGGATTTTCAGTAACATAGGGGGGTTGGTGGAGCTGGGGTACATTTCTGACTTGTGTTTGTGGAGGGCCAGTTACAGAAGACCTCTGCTATTGCAGAGAGTATGTGTTACTGGATCCAGGTCAGGTGTTCTTTGTGTAATTATAACCTCATTTTATTTTACAACATTCCGAAGAGCGAATCTTAGTTTTCAGAATTTGTTATCAAGAAGAACTTCAAAAGAAAAGATTTTCTAAATCCAGCTATCGGTTTTTATAGCCCTTGTATGGTTTATGAAGTCTGTGAAATGCTATACAGCCTCATACTCTGAAGTTCAGGAAACTAACCTGAGCTGGGTCCTTGGTCTCCATCGACTCATATGTAAAATGACAGGATAAAACTATTTCAGGGAGAGCAAATAATTTTCCATTTCTGCGCCTGTTGCGATCAATTTCTGGTGGTTTCGTGGAGCACTGTGTTGAGAAAGATGATGAAACTTCCTCCAGGCTCAGGAGGGAAAATTGTTGAGATTGATTTTAAATATCTGCCACTATGGACAGGATAATAGAGAAAGTGAGTGGGAGAGCACTCTGTATTTGCCATCTTAGATGAGATAATCTATTAGAATTCCTTTTAAATCCAAACTTCTATAATTCTATTATTTAAATCAAAATCACTTGGTTTCTTGGTCTCTGGGCTTTTAAGAATTTTTTGAAAAAAAAATTAAGTAAAATATATCCTGCAAAATAATACGTTATTAGTTAATAAGTCTCTCATAGTTAAGATAGAGAATCAACTGCAATATCAAAATGGCCTAAAAAATGGTGGTTGCAGTGGCTTTAGCCAATTCTTCATTAAAGTAATAGCTCAGAAGTGAGTCATTCAGGGTTGGTGAAGATGTTCAACTTCATAGGAACATCCAGCGGCCTTTTTAAAATTCTTTTACTTGATCCTCCATTGAAAGTTGTTGTATCCTTCTACATGCTCAGAGTTGGTCCTGAAACTACATCCATGGAAATGAGAAGAAAAAGTGGGAGGCAAAAATATCCTTTTAAGAAGTTCAGTAAAAGTTGATTGGATCATTTTTGTGACATTCTACAAATGTTTAGACCTGAGGCATGATACCAAACCTAGGAGGAAAGGAGAGCTAAGGAAAATTCAGTTTTTAGTGGAAAGACTAAGTGTCCACCAAAGCTTGGGTGTGTTTGATTACCAAAGAATGATACAAAAGAATGCCGTGACCATCTTGTTCCTCTACTTTTGTCCTAGATTAACAGAGACACACGACATGAAAGGCATTTTTACAAATGTGTGTTGTTACTGGTCCATTCACATAGGCTCGTGTCTTTTTTAGATGCAAAAGTGTCAGCATCATGTAAGAGGCTGTGGTCATGGCTGTTTGTACTTCTTGAGAAGAAAGAGATTACAGAATTCTCTGTAGATTGAATGATTGTTGGGAGGGTTGGAGTCTCTGGAAGTCCATTTAACAGGAGGAGTTAAAACAAGCAAAGAAGGTAGATTGAAAGATGCCACCCTTAGACAAGTATTATTAGTATGCTTTGCTTAGATTAATTAATACACCCTGTCATAAGACAGAGAGTTACTTTTTCTTAATTATAGAATGATTTATCTTTCCCCCTTTCTTTCCCCTCTTTCTCAAAGTACACCTTATATTTGCCCTTTCATTTTTATTTTCTTGGCATTCTGGAATATCATATGACTGGTGACATTACATTGGCCCCAGTAGAATGATTTCTGCAAGTCACATCAACTAGTGGACTCTTCTTGACTCAGTCTCTGTAAAGAAGATAGTTGGGTCATGATGCTATATTTTTTAATGACCCCTAACTTTCATTAAAACTCTAAATTATGTGAGTTTAATGTTTTATAAGGATTAAAAAATTGAATGAGTGTAAAAAAACACCAAAATTTACTTCATTACTCATAATCTTATTAACTTAACAATTAAAGAAAGAAATTGTGCCTAAAACGTCATGCAAAATTAGCTTACAGGAATCAATTGGCAGGGTGGTTAAAACAAATTTTCCTGGTAACAGGATTCTTGATGTTTTTTAAGATAAAAAGAAAACTTTTTCTCATCTGCACATCACCTATCCCTCTAAGACCAGCAAGGGATGCTCACAGTGAATTAGGTTACTGCATGATTTCATGTGAAGTAATCGTGAGGCACCTGGGATGCAGCTGCTTTCAAAACAGTTCTGTAATTACATTGACAATTGGGGATCAGTTAAAAAAGAGAAATGCCTGGTAGACAGGTAGATGGAAAATCAAACATCTAATTGCAATGATTTTTAAAAATCATTTTATGGGGAAAATGCCATTTGCGTCTAATCAAATCACATTCAATTATATAATTATAAAGAATAGCGTGTACATTAAATTCAGCATGTAATGAAAGGCATTCTTTTTTTTGGCATAGTATTTTCATTCTGGGGGTTTATCTTTTGCCTTATATAAATGCAATTACATTGATTTCATATTTATATGAAAGTGAGAATCTTATTGCATATCAAAGTAACAGACTATGCATATAAATGAACAGGATAAATATTCAATAAACAATGAAAAATGATAGCATGTTTGTTTCTTAGGATGATATTAAAATAAAAATGAGACATAAGCGTGAGTGAATAGAAAAGTACATCTTTATTCAATAGATTTTATAAATGCAGGTAATCATTTTTTGTATTCAGTATACTTTTCAAAAATTAAATATTTGTTTGTGGTGGACCTATATATGGTCCAACATAAGTTCTCGTAAGATTCTCCAATCCTAAACATTCATTACTATTCTAAACAGCAGCAGCATCAAAGTAAATACACTAAGAGCAAGTTCCCATTTTTTCTTTACATGGTGCCTTTTATTGAATGCATTGTAAGACTTTGGCTATAATTCACAATATTTTATATAGGGAGTAGTGAATTGCTTGGGAGTGCCTGACCTACATTTGCTCAATAAATGTAATTACCATTCCTTTGTCTTTCAGACCTAAAACAAAATTGTTTTCTTGGCCTTTATTTTGTCAGGGCTGAATTATTATCTCAGATTTCTGCTGGGATACCCGGTTCAGTCCCCATATAACCACCACCGCAAGAACAAAACCTAACCATTTCTGTTTCTCTCAGTCACATTAGCTCTCAATTTTCTTAAAAATTAAATTTCTGGGATACAAGATTTTCATTTAAAATCACTTTTATGTGAATCATCTGCTGAGCATGTATACTCTAATAAGATACTCTTCTTTTTGATTTCTTATACAGACATCAGTCACTTATTTTATGCTGATTGGGTATAGCATATTTAAGGTGTTTTTTTTTTAAATCATGAAGAAACAATAATGAATGACACAGACATTATTTGAGATATGAGGGCTTATTTAAAGATCTAAAAAATTTCAATATATCTAGAGTAGAAAGTGTGTAGGGGACTGCAGATAAAAAGAGGCCAGAAAGATAGGATGACACAAGGAATAAAATCTTTCTTCCCCCCAGTGTTATGCTAAGAAGTTGTATTTTATTCTAAAAGCCATACACAAGCTTAGAGCAGGAAAGTAATATTTTAAGATACCTGTTTTAGGAAGTTCATTGTTGTGGCAATATGGAAAAATGAAAGTAAAACAATCAAGCTCAGTCATGAGGCTTTCCTTAGGCACATGAAAAGTGAAAAACACCCCAGGCACATGCAGCAGCAATGGAAACTCCAGTCAGAGTGGCAATTATCAACAACTCAAAAAATAACAGCTGCTGGAGAGGGTGTGGCGAAAAGGGAACACTTTTACACTGTTGGTGGGAGTGTAAACTAGTGCAATCTCTGTGGAAAGCAGTGTGGTGATTCATAAAACTCTAAAAATCGACCTTCCATATGACCCCGCAGTTCCCCTACTGGGAATATACCCTGAAGACCTCAAATCACTCTATAAAAAAGATA
>NW_006994855.1:911179-917767 GCF_000164805.1 Carlito syrichta
TAAGAAAATGACTGACGGTACTGGGAAACAATGGGGGGGGGGGATGGGATTAACAGTCGCAGATACCTGCCTGGGGATGGGGAAATACCTCTTATCAACAGGGAGCCTGAATGAAACGTAATTGTACACCTAACCCTTAACTGTACCCCACAAAACCATAATGAAAAATATTGATTTTAAAAAAAAGGAAACCCTAACCTTAACCTCTAACCCCTAATCTCTAACCCTAATCCTAACCCTAACCCTAACCTATGGAGTCAGAATACGGACTTGCTAATAAACTGGAGTCTAGCTTGAAAACTGGATGGGCTGGGATAGAGACATAAAGAAAATCAGCTTTGATGGAATTATTCAGAAATCATTCAGAAAAGGAATTCATACCTTAAACGTTGGGCAATTTAATACATGTAGAAATGAACAAGTCTCGAAAATAGTTGGATGTATGACCTTGGAGCTCAAGTAAGATGTCTGAGTATAGTATATAGATAAGGCTGCAGGGCAAACAAATGAATGCTCACTCCATGACTGTGAATGAGGTCATCTTGGAGACACAGGACAGAATCCTGAGAAGTACCTCTGAGGGATGGTGTGTTAGGGGTCTCTAGAGAAAGAAAAGCAACAGTGTGTATAATATAGCTAATGTGATTATGGAGGCTGAGAAGTCCCATGATCTGCTGCCTATAAGCTGGAGACCAAGGAAAGCCATTGGTATACTTCAGTCCAAAACCAACGGTCTGAGAGAAAGGGCAGCTGATGTTGTAAGACCTGAACTGAGTTTTGTGATCTGAGGACCAGAACATTGATGTCCCAGGACAGGAGAAAATGGAGGTCCCGCCTCCAGAAAATAGAGCAAATATGCCCTACCTCTATCTTGTGTTCTATGTGATCTGCCACAGGTTGAATGATGCCCAGCCACAGTGGTGTCAGCAGATCTTTATGCAGTCTACTGATTCAAATACTAATCTCTTCGAAAATCACCCTCACAGACAAACTCACAAGTAACGTTTTACCAGCTATGTGAGCACCCCTTAGCCCAGACAAGTTAACACAGAAAATTTAGCATCATAAATGGTCAGAAAAAGACAAAAAAACTCAAAGGACCATCCAGAGGAAAGAAGGTAGAACCAGGGATTTGGGTTTGTGTAAGAAGTGTCAAAGGCCACAGAGACCTTAATGAAAAGACTTCATAGACACCTCACTGGAAAACATTACTTGAATTTCATTTCTAAAAGTCTTTAATGAGCTCCAGGAAGTTTCAGTGGAAAACTTTCCAACAAAAACTGGGTGAGGGTGACTGATGAGGATGAGCTGTGGATGAGGAAGTGAAGATTGCAGCAGGGATGTCTCTATGGACACAACTGTGGATGGAAGGGTACAGGTGAAGTGGCCATCAGAAGGAGATGTGAGCCACATGGAAATTTTTATTTTAGAAGGAATGGGTGTGAATATTATTAAATGATGGAGAATAGAAAGGGAGGAGTTAAAAATATAAGGAGAGAAGCATCTGATTAAATGCCCTTCCTAGGAACTATGCACTGTGTGACCTGAACAATGAGCCGCTTTCATTGCTAACTGGAACTGCCCTGACACAGATTTGAACATGGTGCATGTGTTTTTCAGTGAAGGACTAATGACACGTTTGTCAGGAATGAAATTGAGAAAATACCTATCTGATGGTATCAGCTTTAACAGATAAAGTAGAGTGTACTTCTAACTACACATTAGGAAATGCCAAAGCTATCCTACTCTAAGCCATGTATCAAACAATCATTTTCTCTTTCCCTGTGGACTTCTGTGCTCTAACCCAAAGAGCCTTTCATTTCTATGTCAGATTTTGTACATGTTGGTTGGTTCATATTTTCATAAGATCTACCTATTCATTTATTATAAAAAGACTTGAAAAGTAGGTAATAAGTCCCTCTTTCCTATTTTCACAATTCTAATATTTAATGTTCCAATCAATGTAGACACTCAAGTTTTGTTGACTGAAAATTCCATTTTGGGAGAGAATAAAATGAGAAAAGAACAAGTATTTATTAAGGGCTTTTCTGGTACTGGAAATTGTTGAGTTAATTTGTGGCAAATGTTTCACTTTGCATTGACAATAGAACGCGTAAGTAAATAAACATTATTCTACCTCTTATTCGAGTTAAGAAAAAGGAAAGGGCATTGTCCAGATTTCATAGCTATTACTTGCAAATATGACTCAAGAGAAGGTCTTTTTAATTTTTCAGCCTTGTCTCTTTTCAGTATACTATGTCCCCTCTTGGCACATATATATATACACACACACATATGTATGTCTATATGTATATGTGTACATATGCATGTCTACACATACATACACGCAATATATAAAAATATATGTATATATAAAATACACATATGTAGTTTAAGTGGGTATATGCATTCAGATACATATTATGTAAAATACAGTAAAATGCATTACAAATATGCCTATAAAATGAATGGTATAGTATAATTTTCAATGTCTCAGACATTTTTTATGAATTTAAATATAAGTGAAAAGTTGGAGACCAATATGACACTGCTGATTCTTTGTTGCTTATTCAATTTTATTTCCCTGGTTTTGGACATAGTATAACATTAATTTGTTGCAGATAGCTTGGTTCACATTGTTGGCCTATAAGTGAACAGCAGTTTACTGCTCTCTTAAAAAGCAAATTTACTCTAATACTGTAACATTGACCTATACCCTCAAATTAGTTTTAAAGCACACATTGTAATACATTCTGGGTTAAACCCGGACAGAGAATACATGAATGCATCTTACCAACTGTAGTGAAAGTATACTATTATTTAATTCAATTAACATATGTATTTCTCATTCTTGTATCCTCTGAAACCTTAGAAGTCATCTTTTAAAATCATATGTAGATCTCAATGTAACTTATATTAGCAAAAAGGGAAGATAATTTTTAATTACCAAGAAAAGATTAACCAAATATAGCTATTAGAATATTTTGTAACTATCATTATTATTAATGGTAAAAAACAGTTTAAAAAACCTTTGAGGCCATTGCCAGGCCATTGTGGTCATTGCCTTGCTAAGCTATGGTGTGGCCATATGCTCTTTGAGCTACGGCCAGGCAATGTTTCCTGGCTTTGGCCCCCTCCCCTACCTTGGGGAAAAGAAACTTCTCTCTCTCTCTCTCTCTCAAATTTATGTTCTAAACAAACTATATTTTCCATTCTTAAAAAAATCTTCAAATCCATAACAATTGAGCAACTACATAACAAATAAATAAATCTATACATTGACCCTATTTTTTAGTCTTTGTTTGTTTGTTTGTTTACTTTATCATAGAGATTTAGGGTACAAGTCAGGATTAGGTTAGACTTCTTGCAAAAACTAACTCAAATTGATTGAAGACCTAAGTATAAAATGTGAAACCACAATTCTGTTAGATGATAGCATAAGAAAAAATCTAGATGGATTTGGGTTTGGCAATAAATTTTTAGATGCAACACCAAAGATATGATCAATGGGGGGAAATTTTGATAAATTAGACTTAATTCTAATTGGAAACTCTTTTTTTGAGAAAAGCAGTGCTAAAAGAATGAAAGGCAAACCAGAGGCTGGGAGAAATATGGGGGTGACAAAAAATGTATACACATTTTAGGCGATGTTATCTATGTCTTACTTTTTGAAGTTGAATTAAGTTGCACTAGCAACGTGTAGTATGACGTTTGTTCAACCATGCTTTCACCATTTTCTTGGACTGTCCTGTCTGTTGCATGGTGTCACGAGCATTCATTTGATTAATGACATCTTTTGAGCAAATGTCACACTTAAAATGTTTATACATTTTGGCACGCCTTTATTTGCAAAGCACATTTCTCATAAGTTACCTGTGCCCCAAAAACAAAATTAAAATTTAAACTCAACTAAAACACAGACAACTGAACTAAAATTTGGGCTAAAGACCTTAACAAACACCTCACAACAGAAGATAACTAGATGTCAAATAAGCATGTGCTCTACATCATATGTCTGTAAGAAATTGCAAATTAAAGCAATAATGAGATACCACTACACACCTAGTCAGATGCTTAAAACCCAAAATACTGACTACCTCAAATGCTGGGGAAGGTGTGGATCAATGGGAATTCTCACTCCTGAAAGTTGGGAATGTAAAATGGCACAGCCTATCTGAAAGACAGTTAAATGTTTTTGTTTTGTTTTACGAAACTAAACATACTCTTCCTTTATATGATCCAGCTATCATGGGCATCTAGTGAAATAAATAAAAAACTTATATTCATACAAAAATCTGCACATGAATAGCTGAAATAGGAAATATCCAAGTTGTTCTTCAATAGGTGAATGAATAAACTGTGCTCCACTCAGAAAATGGAAAATTATTCATGTCTTTAAAAAATGAGCGCTTTATTCATTAAAACATACGTAGAACACTTAAAAGAATGTTACTAAGTGAAATAAGTCAATCTGAAGAGACTACAAACTGTATGCTACCCACTATGTGGGACATTCTGGAAAAGTCAAAACTATGGATACAGTAAAAGGATCAGTGGTTGTCAGGGTTTTGGGGGAAGCAGGGATGAATAGGTAAAGCTTTGAGGAGGATTTTTATGGCAGTAAAACTTCAATATGATACTGTAACGGTGGGTGCATGACTTTATACACTAGGCAAAACCAGTAGAACCATAGTACACAAAGAAACTATAACGTGAACAGTGGGCTGTTAATCAGTAATCAAAAATATTGGTTTATCATTTGTAACAAATGTACCACACAAATATAGAATATTGATAATAGGGAAAACTAAGCGAGGTCAGTGAGGGATGTATAGGAAAACTGCAATGTACACTCAATTTTACCATCGCCGAAATCTTTGAAAAAATAGTCAATTAATTTTTAAAACATTAGTTACAAAATGCAAAAGTACCATTATTACAGGTCTGTGGAGACAGGTTCCTGGAGTAACACTAGAGAAAAATACAAAAATGCTATGTTTATTATCAGCGTAGTAGAAATGCATGCAACTGTGTCTTTTCTTTATTTGCAAATGTTTAGTAATATGATCATTTTATATTTTTAAACACTTAAAAATATCTATAACTACCAAATGTTTACCTTGTGCTTTCATTTATTTTTCTCATGATCTTTCATTGAATTATATGCCTCTCGAATTTCTAATAGATTCAAATTATCTTCTTCTATATCCAATACTGCTGTTGTATGTACTCTATTTACTCACGTTTTCTAGTAAGATAAAAGTAAAGACATTTCATTAACAAAATAGATTCAATAATATACATAAAGCACTGAAAAAATGACTCCACCCTCTTATCCTTTAATTTAGAATAACATCCTTTGGGAAAAGGGAACAAACACCTTTTAAACTCTTGTTGGGACTGTAAACTAGTACAAATTCTAATGAAAACACTGTGGCAATTTCTAAAAGATGTAAACATCGGCCTTCCATATTACCAGCAATCCCTCTTCTGGGAATATACCTGGAGGAACTCAAATCACTCTTTGGAAAAGATTGGCAGTAGTGGGAAACTGTCAGGGGAGGAAGGGCACACTTGATCAATAAGGGTACCTGATCTCAAACCAGTCGAAGTGGGGACCAAAGTTCCCAGACAGGAACATCTGGGGGGAAAACAAAAACGTCAGTGTTCATAGCAGTCCAGTTTGTGAAATATTTTGTTAAGTAAAATAAGGCATTTAAAAAGATTGAGCTTTTTCTGTCTCAGATTCCCCAAGATGCTTCATCCATGCTGTTAATGTCACGTTATGCAGGCACCTTGCCCCTTTTAGGCTGCAGCCTCATGAAATTAAAGGCAGATTGACAGAGTGGCTAAGAGTCAGATTGTGTTGCTGCAATTGGGGGGATTTCCTACCTCCATTTGCTTTATTGTTATCAACTGATATGTGGGGATAATAATAGGACCTACCTCACAGGGTTGGGAGGATTAAGTGAGGTAAATAGACAACAGTCTTCGGGATATGTTAGATGTATGAGAAGTATCTGCGATTGCTGTGAACTCATGATTATTCAAGAACTCTGTGAGCCTTTCCTTACCTTTGGATACAGTCGACTGCTCCCATTTCTGCTCTCTTTAAGGCTTGATTTTTATCTATATTATAGCACTTATCTTTAACAAATATCTTTGGCTGGGTGCAGTGACTCACGCCTATAATCCCAGTACTTTGGGAGGTCAAGGTGAGAAGCTTGCCTGAGCCCACAGGTTAGAGACCAGCCTGGGCAACATGGCGAGACCTCATCTCCATGATAAATAAAAAAAATTAACCGGGCATGGAGGCATGTGCCTGTAATTCCAGCTCTTTGTTTTGGGTTGTTGTTTTGTTTTGTTTTTGTTTTTGAGTCGGAGTGGCACTCTGTCGCCCAGACTGGAGTGCAAGTGCAGTGGCTGCTCCTGGCCACTGCAACCTCGACCTGCCGGGCTCGGGCGATCGTTTTGCCTCAGCCTTCCCAGTTGCCGGAATTACAGGCATGCGCTACCACGCCCTGCTGATTTTTTGATTTATCGTAGAGATGAGATCTCACCAAATTGCCCAGGCGCATCTCGAACCCG
>NW_006994855.1:918019-946657 GCF_000164805.1 Carlito syrichta
ACCCGCCTGGGCAACTTGGTGAGACCTCATCTCTACAATAAATCAAAAAATCAGCCGGGCGTGGTAGCGTGCGCCTGTAATTCCAGCTACTGGGAAGGCTGAGGCGGAAGGATCGCGGAGCCCAGTAGGTGGAGGCTGCGGTGGCCGGGAGCGGTCACTGCACTCCAGTCTGGGCGACAGAGTGAGACTCCAACTCAAAAAAAGAGAAATATTTTCATTTCTGCCCCTCCCATTTAGAATGAGAGGATTTTGCAATCAGGGGTCATATCTTATGCTACTTTATATCACCATAAACTACCCACATTATCTGACACGTAGTAGCAGTTCAAAACGAATTTCAGCACCTCTTATCAGACTGTTTGTCCCTAACTTGAGTCTACAGTTTTCAATTTCTACATATTCATAGGACTCATATATGGTAGAAAGTAATAGTATTACAAATTATACGGCACAAAGAAGCCAGAGAGAGGATCTGCTGGCCACTTGGTAGGTTAGGAGGGGAGCACACTTTGCTTAGAGCCCTGTGGCATCCGTGGTGGGTGGCTGTGTTTGGACTGGGGAGATGGGAAGAGGAACTGAGCTCTAAGGTTTCAGCCCACTGAGCCTGTGGTCCATGTCCTGAATCAGAAGGTGCCCTGGAAAAAAGAGTGAGAAAAAAAAATTTCATCAGTGTAACCCAAACCTATATGGAAAAGAAACCAGATTGCAAGTACCCTACATTTTTATAGATTAAATGACTAAAGATGAAACATTTTCTTTGCCTTAAGAACACGATAATTCACGGAAAGCACTAGGTTATTTTCTCTTATAACAGAGTCTTACTAAGCAATTTTCTGAATGATTTTGCCATTTATATTTACAGACCACTTGTGGTTTATGAACCCATCCTTTCCTAAATCCTTTCTAACACTATAAGCCAATATAATGTTAGAAAAATGTCTGAAGTTTGCTATATACTGCATTAACTCATTCTGCAAAGATAATGAAGATTTCATTGGTAGAAAAGTTGGAGGGGAAGGTATTTGCTTATATATTCCCACAATTTAAAAGATAGTTTTTTTGGAGTTTACTAAAAATGGAATGCCAGCATGCATGACATGATTGTACTATGAGCACTCTCTAGAATTACTGCTGATCCATGGGCTTAGCAAAGAGATTTGGAAGTCCATTTAGACTAAAAATACCTTAAGAGATATATTTTACACCCCACATATGCATACTATCTTACGGAAATACTACACATGAAAGCTGAGTGTAATATTTAATGTCTGGTGACTTACAGCAATGGCAAACTTGTAGCTCAGAAGTGCTGCAAAATAATTCAAATTGCATACTAATTCACAGAAAATCGAGTTGTAGTTTCTTCTAAAGAATACACTAAGCTAAAGGTCATCATCTAACATTTCTAAAAAGAAAGAAAAATGTCAAACTTTTTTTGAGCACCTAACACTGGCCCTAAGAGATATTGTTGCCTGTCAAGGGAACAGGTTCTTTTTCTTATTTTAACCAAGTTTAGAACTGAAGCCAGAATTTGTGCTTTTTTTTTTCTGAACAAATAAAGCTCTCTATATTCAATATGAACCTTTATATTCAACAATTACTTTAAAAAGGAGCTTTACTAAACACAGATGTATATTTGAAAAATCATTTCCACTCTCACTAGCTCAGTGACCCGGATGAAATCTATTCTTTCAGCTTTTGTTTTCTTATCTGTAAAATGGGGAAGAAAATAATCACTTCATCAAATGATTTAGAACATAAATTGTTAGGATGTATACAAAATGTTCTACCCAGAGTTGGTGCTATTTCTTTTTCTTTATTTTAGACCCGAAGAGAACAACCTGAAGTCTAGAGAAGTTATCATATGTGCAATCTCATAGTGGTTGGATTAGAAATTAAATTCATAACAAGAAGAATTGGAAAAATATAGGGACACTGAGACTATCAGGACACTAAATAGTAGAAGAAAGGCCAAAAAAAAAAAGAAGTTGCCACCTCTAATCAAATGTGAAACCAGAGCCATGCCTCCCTGTGACAAATGACATTCCAGACTGTCAGTCATTTTATGTAAGATTGATTTATACGTAGCAAAACAAGACAAAACAAAAAACAGGCCCAGCATTAATGGAAATATGAAGCAATTGACAGTTATATTTATTGCAGTAATATGATTCAAATGGAAAACCATGACTGCAAAGCATGGTATCTGGTTATGAGTACAAATGCTATAAGCAAATTGGTTTGTCAGAGAAAGTTAATGAGATTAATGCTTTTCTCACAAAGAGGGAATAGCTAATGAGACGTACACATGCTAAACCCTGTGTGATACTTCACACAAGGCAGGATGTGCAGCTCCTGGCGGAATCATGTACAGCTATGTAGGGTAAATATGATCCTGAAAGCAAGCAATTGCTATAGGCCTCCTGATTCAAGCCAGGCAGATCTTCTACTCAATAGTTGCATAGCTTTGTTTAGGGATCAAAGCTTTTGTCTGAACACACCCTGGTTGAGTCTTCACGGAAGAATGAAAATAATGTGAATCAATACCTATATTGAATTGCTTATAGAATGGTATTGGATAATGGTCCAAGAAAAGTCAAGGCCACAATATTTTCAGTGGAATTTGTAAACTATTATTATGTTGTCAGAGTCAATTAACTCTAATCTGTAATAAAACACAGCTCCAGATTCTGTAAAATAGTAATATTAGCCATATAGTTTGTAATAATATACCTGGTAATAACAATAATAGCAATAATCAAAAAATAAAAAAAACTATATGCAATATTACACTGTTCCAAAGAATTAAGACAACTTCTATTACACAATATTTGCTCATTTTAAGGTTTATTAAGCCACATCTTTAAAAGCATTTGTGAAGATATGAGCAGGGTACAAAATGGGATCTTTTATTTTCAAAATATCTGCTGCATTTCATGTTAAGTATCCTCTAAATTAAATATACTTAATAAGATAATTTTCCCTTTAATGCTTATATATAAATAGCAGAGTTTTATTATAGAAAAGTATAATAGAACCCAAACTGCAATAAAATCATACCAATAAGATACACATTTAAAGCTTTTTATTTTACTTTTTGTAGAGCATTTTTTCTATTACAAAGTTTGATTCAAGTAACTCACTATGGATGTTTACAATGAAACCCTATCAAGCATATTTTTTATATTCAAATAAATAAAAGTAAGAATGATGACATGCTATTTCCCATGTATTCAATTGTCAAGAATCCAGTTTTCCGACATTCTCCATTTGTAGATTCTGGAGAAAATGGCACTCTCAGGCACTGTTTTCCAAAATGAAAAATGCTTCAATCTCTATGAAAAGAAATTTGGAAATATCTAGAAAAATTATATCACCATTATGGTCTAATGGAGCAAACAAACTCCTAGAAATTGATCCCCAAATAAATACTGTGGAGAGTAAAAGTGCCAGATACGAAGTGTTTTCATGTTGTATTGTTATTGACAGCAATACAAATAAATACATAATTGATTACAAATAAGTAAATAACCCAGACATATTCTCAATTCCCACCTGACCAGCAAATTAAACATATTATATCCACAATTAAGTACTATGCTGCTATAAAAAGGAGAATGAAATAATTGTAATACTACATCCTGGCATTTAAGATGTGTTATATGAAGAAGACAAGGTGGAGAAGATGTATATAGAATGAAACCTATCCATCCACAAAGGCTGGAGATAGCCCTACCTATGTCTACATATATGGGTGGATTTAAAATCATAAGACTACATTTTAAAAAATCCCAAACAAATAAATATTATATATAGGAAATGGGAGATAGTGGGAACTGAAAACAGGAAAAAAAAGGTAGACATCTCAATTATATCAAGTTTGTGGATTTTATTGAGAATTATGTGTGTGATTTTACATAAACATAAAAATGAGTAAGTTAAAATGGAGTGTAAAATCATCCTTGAAAGTTGCAAGCCCAATGAAGCAAAAAACATATTTCCTTATTTATTGAGTTGGTGGGTGAAATCTTTTCAAGTGGGTTTTAAACATAGTCATTAGATTTACTGACTGGAGGAACCTCCCACTCCCAATAAAAATAATAAAGAAATTTTCAAGTGTTTTCAAAATAGTGTTGATATTGCTGATATTAGCATCCTTAAGCTTTTATTTATTTTTATTTATTTTTATTTATGTATCTTTCAGAGAAAACAAATAACTACATCAACATTGCTAAAGTCCGTGTCTCTCAATTCTCATCATAAATATCAACAACAACAAAGAGAGAGATAATTATAGAAGTAAATGAGTAAACATTCAGTAATTCTAAATTTGAACTGAAAATGTAAGTAGGAACTCATAATGTATCTTCTTTAAAAAGAGCAAGTTTTTATAGCTCCGTTGAAAAGACCTGAAAACAATTGGCTAACCTAGGAACAGTGAGTGCTACTCTCCTCATTTAGACCCTTGCCTCTAAAAATCTTCTTCTAAGTAAGGAGACCTGGGCACTTGGAAAATGGTTGAATCAAAGTCTTTGGAAAAAATAAACAGAATAATTTAGGACCCTGTTATAATTTCACAGAACACATAGGCTATCATAGATGACTGAGTGTTAACCTACGAGTAACTTATTGAGAGCCTATTGTCCCAAATTAAAACATTTTGGACTTCAAAAGAATAAGGATAGCAGTGTATTGAAACATATACGGTATGTAAAAATCATTACATTTATAATGATACTAAAACAAACGAATTAACAAGCAGAAAAGAATAAATTGCATTGGTCATCCTTAAAAATGTTAGAAAACTAGCTTGTTATTCTAAAAACAATAGTAAACAAATGAAAATAACATACTTTCTCAGTAAATACATACTGATTTTCAGATAACTCACAACTGACTATTTTCATCTGATTTCAGTTGCTATGCTATTAGATCCTCCTAGGTCATTTGCGTTAACAGCTGTGAATTTTGCAGTTTGGGTGAATTATCTTTTTTTTCCATTTCAATGTATAACTAATTTCCAATATGAACACAGATATACAAAGAATTAATTCAAGCTTAATTGTTCAATGACAAGTGAAATACGCATAGTAATTAAACTTTTTGAAAATTATAAAAATGCTAAAATAAAAAGTAGTTATTTAAAATATTGTTATGTTTCAAGCATGTATATATTTACATAGATTTCATTGCATCATATGATTTTCTAACTTGTTCTGTATGAAAGTCTGTGTATTTAATGATGTATCTTCTGTCCTAGTCCTATAGGAAAAATAAATTTAAAAAGAAACAAGTTATAAATATTCTGGCAAGAGAATAAAGGTCAATGTGTGAAAACAAGTAAGTTTCAACTGATAAACCATCCGTGCAATGGAAGACCTTAGTAAAAATATGATTGTTTTGAAGTAAGCCAGAAAGTAGAAAAAAATAGAGGAATGTTATATAAATCAAAATGACTTCTTAACCTGTATGTCCTTGGGGACAGACACATGCAGAAAATACTCCCTTCTGAGATAACAGATGTGACCAATTAAATTGTGTTTTTAGAGAATACCTGCATTTTTTTCTGACAATTTCAGCTCAAAAGCCAGACAAATGTCATTAAAATACCTCAAGAATATATAGAATATACATATATGATTTATTACTTATTATTAAGAAAATTATGTTCTTACATAAGCCTCAAGTTTAAATGTCTGCAAAATGGAAGATTTATCTGTTAGTCTACAGAGTTTATGCATATAAATTGACAAATCTGTCCTCCTGAAGTATGTAATTTCCATAGATAGAGAGAGAGACAGAGAGAGAGAGAGATACAGATTCAGTGTCTGACGTATATATGCATATATACATATATAGTATGTTTATGTGTGTATATGTATATGTGTGTATATATATAAAATTACAGGAGACTTTTATTAAAATGCCCTGCTATAATGCTGTTGTTAATTCCACTATTTTTAGTTTTTGTCTATGAATAGTTTGTAAACTTTAGATGACTTTTATATTTTAAATCTGCAATGTAGTAGGAAATAATTTCGGATTCTGCCAGCTTTTCACCATTAGTAGAGTCCCCTTTTTGTCAGACTTTTGTTAATCATTTAGATAAACTGTGAAAAAATTCCCAAGAATATTGTCTTCATAAAAGATCTCTAGCTATGTTTTTCACAAAATGTGTAATAAACTCCAAGAGAAGCTTAGGAGGATTGAGGCACTGCATCGGTCTATCAGGGATCATGTAGATTAATAGAATTGTGACTTCCTTTTTGTCTCACCATCCCAGTCAGAAGTTCAATGATCAAAGACAGAAACCTTTCCAAATGAATTAACTCTAAACTCCTTATAATCCTTGACTTTGTGTAGTGACAACCTGGCTTTCTAAACATGGTGTTTTGGCGTGTGCAACCCTCTGTACCAAAGCCTGACTTCTTCGGAAATGACTGAACTTTTTGAATGTTTAAAATGAAGAATTGTGAAGATACAGAGTACAATGTGGGTAGACCTCACAAACATTATGCTGAGTGAAAGAAGACAGTCACTAAATGCTTATGTTGCAGGGTCCCATTTATCTGAATATCCACTACTGGCAAAACTTTAGACACAAAGTAGATTATTTGTTGCCAGTGTGGAGGTGGGGAGGAGAAAATGCAGGGCGACTGTTACTGGGTACAGAATTTCTTTGGGGGGTGATTAAAATTTGTGAAAAATTGCAGTGGTGTCTGTAAAACTCTGTGTATATACTAAAACATACCAAATTGTACATTTTAAGATAGTGAATTTTATGGTATGGGAATTGTATTTCAGCGATGCTGCTATGACAAAAAGTATTTTTGAAAAGAGCTAAACCCAACAGACTAGCTAACCACACACAAAGCTAATAATGTAGTGCCATTATGCACTAGGAAGTTGTGAGAGACATGGAGAATTCTGAGTCCCAAGTTAGAGCCGTCATTGACTTCTCAAAAGCAATGCTAAGACAAAACATACTGAGTTATAAGCATGAGAGTCATTTTAGAGAAATGATCTTGTGTCTTCAGAGTGAAGAGCACATTATACAGGTTTGATCATGAACCCAATGATTTTTTTGCATATATTAAAAGTAATGGGATTTAGAGAACAAATTATAAGTCAATACATTAGTAAGAGAAATATGCTATCTTATGTATAACTAAAAGAAGAATAGTAAGACTACCCTGGTTTTAGTGCAACAGAAAGAAAAAGTATAACTTAATTAATCTAAAACTTTATATGTGACAAAACATTTTAGGTTTAGTTATAACCTCGTTGCAACCTGCTGGAGTTTGTAAGGCAGGTGATGTTATGCTTATTACATGGATGAGAAAAATAAAGCCCACATAGTTTATGTGACTTGCCAAAAGACTCACTAAAAGCAATTGATAATATGATTAAAATCCAAATTATCTCACTCAAGACTTTCTTCAGTACATAAGATACGAGTTATAGTTTCTGCCTCTTGCAGCTTATGATGAAATGACCTGAATACATTCCACAGCACATCTGGTTTAGTTATTTTTGTTGTTTTAATTAATGGAATGTCATACGGCCTGTAAGGAAATCATCTATCAATGTGAATAAAAATAGCAAATCGACTGTAGTACCACTGATTACGTGACAATGTATAAATTTCAGCACAGACCCTACAAAGAAATTTCCTACTCAAAAAATCAAGTTCCACATCTCTATTCAACTTGTGTTGTTTTAGCCAGGTTGATCACTTCTGTAGTTAAGAAAAAAACGTGGCAGACTATCATACAGTCAACACAGTCTAACAGAGAGAGGGGCAGAGAATTGGGGAGCTGCTCATCTGATGCATTTCACATCTCCAAGAAAGAGGACAGGGCTCAGATTCCACATCTGTCATTCTTGTGCATTTCTTAACTTGACTCAGCTGCAGCTCTAGTACAGTGGAATGAATGAAGCTTACTTCACTGATTTGCCAAAAAGAAAGAAGGATAAGAAAACACTAGGTATATAAATTGTCAATAATATTTCTCCATGTAAATCTCGATGATGAAAGCACAAAACAGAGCAAAAACACAGCCACCATACAACAATTGCAGTATTGTAAGCAATCTTTCTATACTCTTATGTATACATTTTAATTTATGTTTAAAATTTACCTGTGTTTTCTAGGGCAGCAGTTCCCAAACTTTTAGTGTCGGGACCACTATATACTTGGAAAATTTGATAAGGGTCCCATAGTAGAATTGCCAAGTATTTCTTGGAACATACTTATATTAAAACATTTTTTTCTGCTTTTATGGAATTTAAATATAATGGGGGATCCTGATTTATTTTTATTTTTTGTTTTTGTGAAATCTAGCAACTCTGTCATCAAATAACTTTTTTTTAATGTAAGTTATATCTATTTACATTTACTATGTCAAAATTGAGGACTGAAGCATTTTTAAAGATTCCTCATGACTTACAATAATAGTAATCATATATTAAATGTTCATATTAGTAGCACATTTGAAGGAAATAACATACTTTTTTATGGATTTTTTCCACACCAAAACAAGTTAGCAAGTAATGGTATTGATTTGAGCAAAAATCCTAATACCTGGTTTAATAAAAGACAGCTGGATTCTTATAACATTTTTGGCATTCAATTTCTTGTAATACTGTGCATTGTGTAGCTTTTGGAAGACTCCATTAAGCACCCTTGAGAGGACAAACCCTTCTCAGTATTGTTAAGATAATAGCTTTGACTTCCCAGACATCTGAGAGTACCTCTAGGTTTCTTTCTCCAGGGGTCTCCAGACCACACTTTGAGAATCACTATTTGATGATTTCTGATTACTTGCTTTTTATATAGAGATCTTTGTCTTCTGATCAACTTTTCAGATCACTTAAAAAAATACATTCTCACATTAACCATCACAAGAAAAATGATGTTACAAAAATCATTCTTTGTTAACAAATCTCACAAAGACTCAACAGAAATATAATATGTTTACTGGGGTATTTCATGATTTCTTGCACTCAAGTTAATTGACTGTCTCAAGCATGAAAAGTTTATGACACTTTTGGTACTATATCTTTTCTTAGATTCTTCTTAGAATCAAGAAGTGTGTGTTCATGTGTCTGTATGTGTGTTTATTTCTATTTGAAAATATAACAACTTTCTCATCTTATTTTTAAAAGTATTTTACATACAGAAAACTGTATATAATTAATGTATAGCTTGAAGAGTTTGTAGATAAGTGTGCACTATAAAGCCATCACCACAATCTATGCCATAAACCTGTATATCACATCCTAAAATTTCTTCTTGTTTTTTCTATTGTTATTATTATTGCTTTTTAAATAAGTATACCTTGAATAAGAGTTATCCTCTTAGAAAATGTTTGAGAATACAATACTATATTGTTAACTCTAGGGACTACATTGCACAGTAGACCTTTAAGTCAGGATGTTCTTATTTTATGTGGTATTTTGATATCTGTGGTAAACATGGTAATAATTCCCATGTGTCTTTCATAGTCCATTTACCTCCTGACAAAGTCAAGACTCTTAGAATGCTTATCCCTACCTTTCTAGATCCTGCCTTCTGTATTCTTATAAAATAACTTTTGTTGTTGTTTATGAATATCTCTCTCCAGAGATGTAGGAATTAAGTAGACTTGGTAGACTACAGATGTCTAAACTTTGTCTTATTATTTACAATGGAATATAAAGCTGGAAACAGTATTCATGAACCAAAGGAAAGAAAAGAAAGTAATTGAACAGTATTTATAAACAGTTTTCAAAAGAAAGAATATAGGAACCAGAATATAAAATATTAACAATTTGAATATGCTACAAAATGTAGTTGGTGAGACTCTAGGTTTGTATGAAAGCTCTCCAAAGCATTAACACGATCCCACACTAGGGACTAAGTGGCAACCATTAAAACTATATAATTAGGGCAACACAGACTGACCTAAGCCACAGATTGACCTCAGAAAGCAGGCACACACCCTAGATTGCCTTATCTCCCCCAATTAGATCTAATTTAATGGGACTAAGAGGTTATATCATACAAAAAAGACACAGGCTGAACCACATTCATCTTGCTACCTTCTGCAATGCAACTTTCCAGGACTCATCGGCAAAAAGAATAACCATGATCTTGGTTATTCAAATCTTGATCTCCAAAGTCATTGATATGATACATTTCATTATCAGTGCACCTTGAAAGATGTATTATCATTGTGCCTAGGGTATATAAGTTTCTACATTCTGCTATGTCCTTTAGCATTCAAATTACATCTATAGTTCTGGAATCTATAGCTGCAATACAGGACCCTATCAACATTTTAAGCATAATACGCATCTTTGTACAAAGCATAACTTATCTCTTCAAATGCCTGCTGGTACAGATAACCTACATTTTGGGAAAATGATATCTTTTATTTTTTTAATTTTGACACAGAAAACTCACCAACTGTGCAAACAGGATCTGCCAAAGGGACAGTTAAAGGCTATTACATGGCCTGAAATAAGTTTGGAAAAAATATTAAAATGAATGCTAATTTCTGATCAGAGGTTATTGTTTGATTTAAAAGAGTATATAACCATATGACAGTTATAGGGCTCATTTCTTACCATAAATATGATAAGAAAAAAATTCTAGTATCAATATTTGATAAAATTGCAGTAATTGAAATGGTTAAAACAACAAATTCTAATATAGTAAGCTTCTAGTTAGAATTATAGGTGCACTTAAGGCATTGAATAACTTACCTTTCTTGAAAAATATTTTAAGAAAGGCAAGTTAGACTTCTCTGTAAAAACTCGAGCTTGGATCAAGACACACAAAAGAAGTCCAAAGAACATGTGAAAGATTATCCAGCTCAACAGTTCTGTGAAGACTTTATAAGCAAGAAGAAATGATATCAACAATTGGGCTAAAAGTCATTGTCTAGAAACCAGAGTCTTCTGAACTTGACTTAGCTTTGTTTGATCAACTGCAGTCATCTTCTGAAATTATGTGTAACTTTTCAGTGCTTCCTTCGAGAAGAATTTTCTATTAAATTTATTCTCCAGAGTTAGAGTATTTTGAAAGAAAATTCAGGTTGTAAAGAATCATAGCCTGTAGAAACATAATCTGTTATTTACTAAATATGAAAGCAAATTTAAGCATTGACATTTATAATAGCCATACTTTGTGATTTTCTATTACTTATAGAATATTTTTCCAGATGAGGCTAAGAAATTTTTTATTTCCAAGAGTGATGTCAAATTGGTAAAATAGACTTGATAGATTGTGCATTTCTGCAAGTTACCTTTGCAATAGAGAACTAAATAGCTCAAAGATTTATCTGGTTTTCAAAATCCTTTTCATGAATGTGTATTCTTATTTGTACAATAATTACCTTGTGTGAGAAATCATCAAATATATGTCATATAATATTTTAATTCTAGACATTTGGCTTTGATGTTACTGAAACACTAAAGTTTGATCAAAGTACTGCTGCTCACTATACATAATCCAGTCACTGAGATGAGAATTACCAGTGAAGAATGCTTTTTATTTGAGTAATATCAGCTAAGAAGAATGGGAGATTCTTTCTTAAATATTTCTGTCCCACTTAAATCAGTGGTTTCTATATTGGGACAGGAATGTAGAAAACAGAAATTGAGAGGGGTGAGGATGTGGAGTTCAAACAGATGAAGTTTGGCATCTCATTGTCTGGTTGTGGTGATCTGGTGAGTTTCAACTTCTTGATACTATAGGCCTGATGGTTGGTTTCCTAAGAAAGGTACTCAGATAAGAGAAAGGTTAAGTTCAAGTTTTAAGACTCAGAGTATCTATTTCCATGCTTATTCAAACTGTGACAATTAGTTCTATGGGGAAGTATGGCTGGTTTAATTGGAAATACATAATCAAGTTATAATTTCCACTGTAAAGAGGAGACCGTGATCTTCATTCTGAGTCAATTTATTATTCATTTATTGTGCAAAAATATTTCTGATATTCAGTAATAAATTACATGTTGAGTATAACTTAGTATTGGCAAAGGGTGTTGCTTTTAATTGTGAATCTCTTGTTTACTACTTATAATAGAACATAAGAGCATGAAAAAAATACTATAAATCACAAAGTTGGTACTCAAAAATTACAAAGCTTGGTTCTATCTTTAGCATCATAATTTCCCCTTGTCATGTTCCTATTTTTAGTTCTGATATTTTCTAAATAAATCTCTATTTGTACAATGTATCTCAAAGACCATTAGCCTAGAGCAAAGGTTACCACACTCTTGGATGAGCCAAAGCAAAGCTCCCCACTGTTACCAGAAGTGACAGGTAAAGACAACAGCCAGACCTTAATCTGGTCCTTTTGATGATGGCCCACCATCCATGTCAGGTAAATGATAAGGCATGATAGAACTCTAACCACAGGTCAGGAGTGCCTCCCAGAAAGCATGCTTCTTCTAGTTAGTAATGATATGTCTCTGTGTGTAATGTCAGCAACTGATTGCCCTTATTAAATCAGCACTGCCCAAGCCATGATGTAGTGACTTCTGATCAACCCTTGCTTGGAAGACTCCCATTACTTTGATTTTTGCATCAGAAAATTTGAATTCCTTATTATAAGTCTGTTATATTTTATTTTATTTTATTTATTTATTTTTTTGAGTTGGCGTCTCACTCTGTCGTCCAGACTGGAGTGCAGTGGCCACTCCTGGCCACCACAGCCTCAACCTGCTGGGCTCCAGCGATCCTTCCGCCTCAGCCTTCCAAGTAGCCGGAATTACAGGCGCGTGCTACCACGCCCAGCTGATTTTTTGATTTATTGTAGAGATGAAGTCTCGCAGTCCAGGCGGGTCTCAAACCCGCGGGCTCAGCCAATCCACTCACCTCAGCCTCCCAAAGGCGCGGGATTACAGGCTGAGTCACCGAGTCCGGCTATATTTTATTTTAAATAGAATTTTTATTGCTACAGGAGAGAGTTTATACTCTTACTAAGCAATGTGGCTAAATTGTTCTTATGACAAATCAATGTGTTATTTCCGTAATTACTAATACGTTAGAGCTCATGGTTAAAGTGAAGCATTCCCTTTCTTAGGAATGACATTTGATGTCATATCCCTTAATATAATGGAAGTATTAAGATTGAAGGTTTTTTACTCATTGTCTACTGGTAAATTCCCATGTAATGGTTCTTGGTCACATAGCTACCTACAGACTGTAAGACATGTTGCGTTTGTTGCTGTTTTCTTTTTTCTCTCTTCAAGTGCATACTTTTTTCCAAAGGATCACTTCTTTTGGGGGGAAGAGGTGGGAGTATTCATCTTTCCTCAAATAATTATTTTGGAGTAGATTGAACATTTTTCACTTTCTTCTGTGCCACCTTTCAGAAAGGTTGATGTATTTGATTTGCAGTTTAATTGACATCTTTAGTGGAAGACATTAAATTTCTTGATTCAAGATAAAAACAGCTGTCAAGTTATTTTAAGACACTATTCGCCCTAATTTTTTGCTAATGTGACTTGGAAAATGGTGACACTGATGAATTTTTACCCTTTTGAATACTTAGAATCCACAGCAGTATCAGAAGGACAGATTCCATTTTTTATTACATGAATTGCAGAAAATAAAAATGCACTACATTGTGACTCACCACTATTTGCTGGATAAATTTAAGGTATGAATGGAATGGTTTGTAATAATTTAGCTTGGAAAAATTTTAAGGTTAAACAATGGATTTCCTTTAAAAATCTATGATTTATTTGAATGTTGCCTTATGAGATAAACATATTTGTTTCATCAATACAGGTCACTATAGGTAGCTAATATTTTATTATGTGGCTTTGGGAAAAAGCTAGTTTGCTAAAATATAGTCATCAAAATGAAAGGTTCACAATGCTATCATTTGTGTTGTCCTATTATGAGTTTTGTGACCAATATGAACTCTTCTATGAACTCTTCACTGAACTCTTCTCTTTCACTCGCAGACATCGCCTATCATCTATAAAGAAATCATTTGTTGAATACTAGGGTATATTTTCTGCTATCTTTTGAAAATAGATGAATATATCTTCCTCCTATTGCCATCTTCTTACTCTTAATAGATTAGAATCATAATTTTTCCAAGCAGGTGGTCAACACATATTTGTTGACTAGATGAATTTATTTTATTTTAGATTGAATGTTGTCATTGTTTTCTTAATACATACATTTTCATGTTTGATAATTCTTTTAAAAAGTATTTTTCCATAACTCCATGTGTGGTCTCCTTTTTTTCCATTATCTGCAATATTTATTATTTCTTTGTGTTGCGAATATTCAATATCCTTTTTCTTTTAGCTATTTGAAACTATATATTACCAACTATAATCATCTTTCTTTGCTGTTAACTATAGTCATCTCACATTAACTATAGTCATCTTACATTGCATCTTGTGTTGCTATAGATACAGTCCATCTATACATCTATACTTGATCTAGCTGTAATGTATATTTTGAATTCTTTTTTTAAGGATGTGGTGTACAATTCAGTATTAGGTATACAAGTGGCCATTGTACAGATAATGTTTAGGCCTCACTTTGGTCCCCACTTTGCCTGGTTTGAGATCAGCTACCCTTATTGATGAAGTGACGGACATAGATGCAAAAATCCACACCTAGGTCTTCTATACAGAATAAAAGATTGATACACAATACTGTATTTACTTTTTAATTCAATACTTGGGGTGATGTTTCTTGAAAATGTTCCAGAGTACATAAAGTTTGGGTCTCGCTTTGGTCCCCTCTTTGCCTGGTTTGAGATCACTTACCCTTAGTGATGAAGTGACAAACATAGGTGCAAAAATTCACACCTAGGTCTTCTTTACAGAATAAAAGATTGTAACACAAGACTGTATTTACTTTTTAATTGAACACTTGGGGTGTTGTTTCTTGAGAATGTTCCAGAATCCATTTGTTAATTCATTCTATAAAATATATATGGAGAATTCACTGTACCAGAAACTACATTTAATGCTGGAACTCCAAAATCCAACACATGTATCCATTTGAGGAGAGAGTAAGAACCATTCACTGAGGAAACTTCTATTGAGCACTCCTGGACAGACCTGAAGTAGAATAGAGAGTATTGGTTTTTTGGAAGAATCCAGCACTTCCCCAGTATTTTAAAGACCTAATGAAGGAGCATGAAGATTGAGGTGAGCATAACACAGTTAACAAACAACATAATAGAGGTTTTAATATTAATATGGTATTTTTAAAACATTGTCCTGTGCATAATAATAGCACTTAATATGCATTATGATTTTTTTTATTTTCTCAGAAAAACCCCATGAGGTGGGAAAAGCAGGTATTATCAATCCAATGTAAAAGCAGACCTTTAAGAGACTTGCATCACCAAACAACCTCCAGGACCTGCCTTGGAACCTAGGTTTTCTTACTTATATCATCTCTTTTACCTCACTTTCTTTCTGTTAATTGAAGCAACTAATTTTAAACATTGTTTCTCTCTCTCTCTCTTTTTCTCTCTCCGTGTGTGTGTGTGTGAAGAAAAAGTAGCAAATGTCAGCCCACACTCCTCTCATCCTAATATATACATTTTAATATTTATTATAAGCTAGATGCCTTGTAAGTCAGTACACAAAATACAAGAGTAGGAAAAATCATTTAGAAGAAAGAAACAACAGTGACAACAAAAATTCACTTTGATGAGGAAGAGCTCAGACTGAATAAATCAATCCATCTATGTATGTATGTTTGTATCTATTTATCCATCTATGTTAGGTGTGCATACACATACATTAAGGACCACAAAAAAGTTAACATCAAACTAGGTTTTGCATAGAATTTGAACACTGATCTATATTTATGTTTATATCCCCAGTTCCCATAGAAGATTATGAAGTCACAGGCATTCAGTATCCATTTGAGATGAGAATTGTATTGGCCCCTGCCATCCACCAAGAGTTTGTTGTTTCTACTTTTATGAGCCCTGAGGCTCTGCAGAACCTATGAAGACCTGTTCATGTTATAATGAAAACAAACCCTACTCAGTGCTTGCGTGACTTTGAACAAATCTTTACCTTTTCCATTTTCAATTTCTTCCTGAGATAACCCTACTGCCCTTCTTTGTAGAGTTGTTAAGGATACGTGAATGACCTAGTGGGGAATACATAAGCAGTGCCATGTGCGTTGCAAGTGATCAATTAGTGTTAGCTATTCTTATTGTTCTTGAAGGCTTGACTGCAATACAATACGTCTACCTCTACTTCTTCTAAAAGGCTAGAGCTAAACTACATGGGGCATAGGTGTAGGTAATTAGTGGGCCTGATTTAGTCAAGTGAGTTGATAAACAGGTCACAGGATTAGAAATGGGCTGAGAACAGAGAAAATAATCCAGGACGTGTAGCCAGGGGGGTAGGAGCATCCATGTGCTAAATTCTGTTTCTTATCAGAAGAAAGATTTTGAAAGTTACTACTACAAAATTATCAGTCATAAGAACTTCAAGAATTATTCAAGTAAAAAAAGAATAAATCAGATGTTCTTAATTAACCTATTTTATGTCTTGTCACTTTGTCTTGTAATTCTCTTGCTCATTTGATCACGGGTGAGAATTGTACCTACCTTTCTGATATGTGACTCTAGTATTTTTTTTCAAAGTTACCTTGATTTTCAAAACTTAATAAAAGTAAGATACAGAATGGCGGGCTGTTTGGGAACTTTAGTGATGATCACTTAACATGCACAAAGCTTCCCATAGTATTCTCATCATGTTGTGTAATTTGACCTGACAATTTCTCCAGGAGCTGATATACTGAGTTTTCTCCAACAGGTAGTGGAAGTGGCCACACAGTGATTCAAGTGGCTTTGCTTTCTTTTCATATTCAAGTATCCAGTTACTGACTTACTCTAAACTCTACCTTTTAATCTAATGAATCATGCCTCACGAAATATTTGGCTTGTACCAGACAAGGATCGCTAAATGAACACTTTTTCATCACAATAGGACCAGAGGGTCACATTTTTCCACAGAAAGTTATCCTGCAATTCTCTAATCTTTGTCTCTTTTTTTAATCTATCAGATAATCAAATGAAAAGCATTTCTTGATCATATTTATGTATAACATTTATCATTGTTATAGTAGACAAGTAGGAAATAGTCATCCATTAAATCTTTGTGGTATAACTTTTTATGTAAATGCAAATTCTTCAAGAATGATATAAAATGTAAAAAGTACATCATTCTTTTTAAAAACACAAATAATACATTCTATTTCCATCTTTTTTTTTTCCTTTTCTATTTCCACACTTGTTTAAAAGGTGTTCCATATCAACTTACCAATTTTTTGGAAGGAAGCTTTATTCCATCTTCCCAGCTATGTTCTGACTGCCATTCTGGTTCTTTTTGTTGTATTTAATAGCATTCTTACATAAAAAGAAATATTTTAAAATGTACATATTAATTTAATTCAGGTTGTATGTCATGGCTCATTTTAAGAATTGTTTGCGTAAGTGGTCTTGAAAAAAAGATGGAAGAAAAATCACAAAATCATGTTAGAAGAAAAAAGGAACTATTTACTATCTATCATAGATCTTCTCACTACAACTAATTTTACATAGAATGGCGAGGGCAACACTGGCCAACTGTCATATAATGAAAGTCATGCATGTCAGTCTAACACTTTAAACAAGTATTCACATTTTAAAAAGCATAAAAAAAGAGATAAGACTAATTATAACAATGTACTTCAACAAAAAGTATCAAAAATATTATCATTTCAACATGTCATTAATTGAGACACTTCACAATCTTTTTTCTCAAAAAAAAGTCTTAAAACCTGGTGCGTATCTCTTTCTTTCTTTCTTTCTTTCTTTCTTTCTTTCTTTCTTTCTTTCTTTCTTTCTTTCTTTCTTTCTTTTTCTTTTTCTCTCTCTCTCTCTCTCCCTCTCTCTCCCTCTCTCCCTCTCTCTCTCCCTCTTTCTTTCTTTCTTTCTTTCTTTCTCTCTCTCTCTCTCTCTCTCTCTCTCTCTCTCTCTCTCTCTCTCTCTCTCTCTTTCTTTCTTTCTTTCTTTCTTTCGAGTTAGAATCTCACTCTGTCATCCAGACTGGATGCTCACGGCCACTGCAGTCTCAACCTGCTGGACTCAGGCGATTCTTCTACCTCAGCCTTCCAAGTAGCTGGAACTACAGGCAAGTGCTACCATGCCCAGCTTATTTTTTGATTTATTGTAGAGTCGAGATCCTACCAAGTTGCCCATGCTGGTCTCGAACTCCTGAACTCAGGCATTCCTCTCACCTCTGCCTCTCAAAGTGCTGGGATTACAGGCTTTGAGCCACTACTCCTGGCCTCATGTGTGTCTTATAGAACAATTCAATTTAATTTAAAATTTTCCTTGGAAATATTCAATCTATATTTCAAATTCATAGAAAATAGAGTTTATAAATTTGATGCACATGCTTAGGTTCCAAATACACTTAAAGTTTTCCAATAAACTGACTCAAATATCAGTTTTAAATTTTACATATAAATAACTTAAAACTGAAAAAATTAAAACTTTAGTTAGTTCATCATTTCAAGTTCTGGACAGTTATATGGGGTAGAAGAATATCAAAAGTGGAAAAAGTATCATGCTGTCTCATTGAGATTTCAAAACCAGGGTTGAGGAAGGAGAGGAAGCATGTACACCATGACCAGACTTGGGATTCTGCATTGTGATCGTGTCTCCGCACCCTGGGCTTACTCCCTGTCCCAGCCTACACTTTCAGTTCCTTTTCTTGGTTGTAACCTTCAAAGTCAGGGACATAATCTACTCTCCCTGGACCCTTTTGCTGTCCAGGAACTTCTGGAAAGGCAGAACTAAACAGGGCAAATGTTAGCATCTTAAAGTAAAGCAATCACAGCAGAATGGTTATTGTGGCCCTGTTGAAAAGTCACAGCTGGGAAGACAGGATGGAGTTTCTTCTCTGAAGAATGAGACTAGACAGAATATGGTAGAGTAAGTGAAAGAGGGTGATGAGAGTGTCTACTGGCATCTCCACAGGATGTGGCACCTTGCCAGACACCCAGGGAACCCCAATTAGTTCTAGAATAGTGCTTTGAATGTGAACAGTACTTATGACGTTATACAGTGAATTGTGGAGGAAAAGATAAGAGTTGTTCCCCCTAAGAGCATCAGAAGAGCAGAGTTTGTCAGAAAAATGGAGGCACTTGACTAGAGGTCACAAAAATTGAAATCCCACATGGGTAGGCCTTTGGTGCTAACGAAGGCCAACATGAAAGCATGTTTTTTGTTTGTTTGTTTTGAGAAAAAACTGTTTACAGGATGCTACAGCCACTCTAGCTAAGTCAGTATACCTTTAAGGGAACTCTCTGTTGAGTGTTAAAGGAACCTCTAAACACGTACCATGGCAGAATCTCAAGGCACAGTCCATTCCATGTCCAAGAGCTCCAGTTCTTAAGGAGGTGATTTTTGTCTTCTGTCAAGTTTGATTTTCAATTACTTCCACTTGTGGTGCTTGTGTTAGGAGAGTCACTCCTTAAGGGAACGATGACACTAATGTCTGGGATAAGTCAAACAAACACTATGACTTCTCTGAAGAAGGGCTATTCATTTGTGGTTTGGTACCCTTTCTGAGAAAAAAATCCTCTGATAATTGACTGAATCCTGTCTAAACATCAGATAAACTTAATGGACCCAAAGCTTTGTACCTGAGCTTTTAAAGTATAGAGAAAAGTGCTAGAGAACTCACACAGAAACTGCATTTGCTTCCTACTTGCTGTTTTATTTAGATTTTATGTCCATTTTTTGTGGCTTAGAAGTCAATGAGGAGTATGGACCAGTTTCTATAGCTTTCCATCAGGCATGGTTTGGTCTCTCCCTTCTAGCTTTTTGATTGATTACTTGGAGGAAATCTTTAATAACTGCAGGATGATCAAAACAAAAACAAAGATGGTCAAAATATCTCTAGGATTTTTGCTATCACAGACCCTTCATATCTGCTCATGGCATATCATTGAAAGTACAGGGAAATAATTTAACTAAACCAAGTACTCTTGAGTTTTCGCCCTGCCTTTGCCCTTAGTGCATAACCATTCTAATTACCTGCTAGAAAACGGAGGGGCTCTGTGACCTCTAAGATATTTCCCACTACCAGTGTGGCCCACTCTGTGATTATTAATTGTGGCCCATTTTATCCTTCCATGCCTTATTAAGATCCATATTTCCTCCACTGCAAATGGAGATCTATGAAAGCCGTGATTTTGCAACAGTCACCGTCAATATTATATAAGGAAATTAATTTTTCTAGGCTGTAAAGGGAAATACCAAATTCATTGACTATTATCTATAGCAAATGCTCTAAATTAAAGTTGTACAGAACTTAAGTTTAGGGGTATTGTTTTGCAGATATATGCATGTGAAATCCCAAAAGCCTAGGTAAAATGAGAAACAGGACAAGAATCTTTCTGACACTGTATTGCATTTTCATGAATATGGAAACAGAGCCAAGCTCACACTGATTTTAGTTCCACTACTTTTGCTCTTTCAGATTAATGTAAAAATAAAACCCAGAGCATCATGACTAAAGGCGATACTTAAAATTAAAGAGATTCCTGAGTGCCAAAGAAGCGTAGAATGTATTTTAATTTATTTGTTGAAACTTTCCTCATGATTTTTCTGGTAGCCTTTGGTCTAATGAAAAATGTACACACACACTCACACAAAATGCGTAGCATGAGAACACACTACTGCTTGAAATTCACTTTCACATGATCCAAATCTAGTAAATTTCCTCATCCTAGAAAATCTAGCTCAACTATATCTTACTCCCTAGATCTATCTTTGGCCTTAACAAACAAGGAGCCGTTATTTTCCCAGGGCTTCCCTAGCACATTTGCTGAATGAGTTTTAATTTTTATACATGCATTCATTTTTTATTATATATTTATTTTCAAATTTTTATTATTTTTCATTTTGATTATTTCTATTTGTATTATTTTCATCACTGAACTATGAATTCATTCATATGTGCATTTAATGCACTCATTCATTCAATAGATATTTCACAGATCCTATATGATTTACCAGGTCCACACTGGGCATGCATGGAGTAGTGAAATTCACTCATTCCTGGCCTTCAAAGATCCAATAGTTTTGGGGGGAACCCTGACTGTAAGTGGTAAATAATTTAATACACTGGTAATAAAAATATAAAATATTATTCATGGTATAAATAGGATGCTGTGATAGAGAATGAGGATAAATTGGTGGTGATAGATTTTTATCCTAATAGATGAGAAAAAAAATCTATTCATAAGGAGAGCTTGGGAAAAAAAGAAATTGGATTGTAGTAAGGCAAGAGAGAAAGTGGGAAGTTTCTTCATAATAAAAAAAAGGAAAAAATGTGACTATTAGTCTGGTAAATTCTTTAATTCCTTTATTACTGGATTCTAGGAATATTTTCTTTGAGGTTTTTGAAGAGTAGCAGCTCTGTATTTTGGACCATGCCATCTATTCCTCTATAACTTACTTAGATTTTGTTTTGAGATATTAAAATATCAGTGGTATGATTTTTCAGAAAAGACCATCAAATTTATCTTCTCTATGCCTCCCCTACACTCTAAAAAATTAGTATGCAGGGTAGTTTTCTATGAAGTTCTCATATATTTAAAGAATCCAAAATTGGCTTCTGAAGAGAATCCTTTGTTCTGAAGATTTAAGCCTTGCTTCTTTCACCACCACGATTCTCTGCTGTTAGAGGGCGTCGGATGCTGCTGTTTTGTCTGTGGGAGTGAGAAATGAAAAGGCCAAATTTATGACAACATGATGCATTGAGTCAACCCACATGAATATCATTAGTGTCACACTCTGTCTTCTTGTCTTGTGGCAAGTTATATTTTCAGTAAAAACATAATACTGTAATTCAGAATGTTTTCCCTGGGTTTTTGTATGATTTTAGCCATTTAAAAATCTCTACGCAGTATTTTTCTTTCTTAAACAGCTTATGCATCAGTTTAATGACAATTAATCCTGAATGACTTAGAATTTTATCATACCTACTTGAAATACATTAAAACATACCAGTGTCATATGTACACTTAGAATGCTAATAAATTACTGAAATGCAAGTTTTACTCACTACGCAATATACGTAGCTTTGCATTGGACAGCTATTGAATATATATTTTTCTCAATCGTTGTTGAACTAAATTTTTTTATGATGCACTTTTTAGGTTCGACTTTGATAGTAATGAATTGAATCATTGAGATGCCCTTTTTCTTCTATAAAAAAAGTTATTTAAGACTAAGTATTTGTATGTTGAATATGTTTTATTCACAACATGTCATGTCCAGTTACTCAGTTTGAGCATCATCTTGACTTTTAGGTGCATAAAAGCTCATGCACGTTAAATATATTATAAATACTTGGTATTGAACCTGTAAAAATGAAAATGCTTTAGAATAAAGGAGTAAATGAAGTTAGAAATCAATATTTATTAAGCACTCACTATGCTACAGTTACCGTCCTGGGAGCCTTACCTGTTTGTCCAATGGAATTCTCACATCTTTCTGAAATACATAGTATCCTATATAATTCTCATTTTCTAGATGAGGAAACTAGTGCTCTGGGAGATTACTTGTTAAACCCATGGAACGAGTTTAACTGTCAGGAAGTTAGTGCCTGACGTCATTTATATGCACATCCAGGTCTGCCTGACCCTCACAACAGATATAGTTTCTATTACTACATTAGGCTCAAATTATGCTGTAACAGACTATTTGATAGTTTGCCTATAACACCTAATTGTAATATAGTATTATGTCTCATAAACTGGTTGTTTTCTTATATGTATTATTTAATATAGTGGGCACTTATAATAATTCTTCCCCCCCCTTATTTTATTTAAAGTGTCTTCTATAGAAAAAGTCCCAAGTGTAATTTGAATTTCTGCTTTCACAATAAAACAGAAAAACAGAGATCTGAATAATCAGTCTTCCAAATTTTGGACTATTTCTGATATACTCCATTACACTGCTCTCAGGATTTTCATTTTTCATATTGAAAAGAAATAGCATACTGAATTAATAATTCTGAGTCACGAGTTTCATGTTTTTATAAAAATGTTACATTTGTATTCATCCTGAAGCTATTATGAAGAAAAAAGTTCCTATATCATGCTGAAAATAACCAAAATAAATGTATTCGATAAATATTTCCTGGGTTGATCAACAGCAAATGTGCATGAGTTTATCCAGATTCAAAATACCTTGATGATAGTGAGACATTGACTTGCAAAGACTTCAGTGGTATGTAGGGGGTTGGAGGAATTTGAGACTGATAATGGAAAAGAAATGACCATGCAGAGAGGCAGCACACACAAAATCGGCTTATACAGCAAGTCCTGCATGAGAGGGAGTCCTTCCAGAGGCTTCAACCAGTGACTGGAGGCCATCCCCAGAAGGACTGGAGGGTGAAGGAACACCCCAGCAGAGAGGAGGAGAGGCTGAGGAGTTCAGGTGAATTTCTCAGCTGCATGGTCGGGAGGGTTCTCTGGGCCAGAATCCTGGAGCAGCTTGGACACTGCATTGATCTCAGGCTGTCACAACAAAGTACCACAACCTGGATGTCTTAAACAACAGAAATGTATTTCCTTCTCATTCTGGAACCTAGAAGTCCAAGATCAAGATGTCAGCAGGAGTGGTTTCTCTGAGGCCTCTCCTTGGCTTGCGGATAACCGCCTTCTCCCTGTGTCCTAACATGATCTTTCCTGGGCATGTGCCTTGTCCTCATCTCTTCTTATGAGGCACCACTCATATTAAATTAGGGTGCCTATATGACCTCATTTCATCGTACTTACCCTTTAAAGACCTTATCCCTGAGTACAGTCACATTCTGGGTTCCTGGGGGTTAAGATTTTAACATCAGAATGTTGGGGAGACACAACTCAGCCCATAACAGGGCCTTATAACTATGAGGCCTTATCTTATCAATGGGTAGCAGCTGTCAGGTGAGGTTTTGCAGGGTATGCAAAGCAGGCAGTCTCTAAATGGCTAAAAGTCTGCTAGTTTGGGCTATTTTTAAAATAATTGGATGTGTAAAATTTGAGTTTGGTGCCAGCAGGCTTTTGAGCGAACAGCTCTCAGCCTGCAATGAAGAAATAAACAACCTAGAGACCAATACACAGAGGCTGCCTTTGGCCCATTTATATAACATAGTGGTGCAGGGCACGTCTGTCCACTCCTCGCTCTGTAAGACTGCCACATCTTGCTTACCACAGGCAAGCACCCCAAAGGGAAACAGTTCTTTTTTTTAACTTTTGTTCCTGTTGTCGCTATTGATAAAATTTAGGTGTCTTGTCTAAGGCAAGTACATCCAGACTTAAATGTAACTGAGTTTATTCTTACTCAATTTTGAATAACTATATGAAGCTTTTAATAAAACTGTGTATTTCGTTAAACTCATGTTTCTAGATACTCTTTTAAATCCAGCTCAGATATAAACTCTCTTCTGAAAGCATCTCTGACTCTGCCAAACAGAGCATGTCCTTTCTGCAGGGGTTCCATGGCATTTAATGTCTCCAATTGCATGCTGGAACCCATCACAGTTAGCCTTAACTAGTGCTTATTTACATGCATTGTTTCCCTGAATCTAGGAACCACATCAGATTAGGGACTGTAGTCTCTGCATTTAATTTTATGTCCTAGCAAAGAGCCCAACACATAATAAGTTCTTCCAAAAATATTACTGGGCAACTTAATGAATAGAAGTTAGAAACAGCACCTAAATTAAGATGGAATAGTAGCCACAGCACATTGGCCAGTAAATTCCTTCCCAGAGGTCCTGCTGTAAATCACATGGACAACAAATGGGTTGTAAAGTATCATTTGCCTTCTAGGTATGGAAAGTAGTGTTTGAAATTGCTTCTTTTTTAGAGAATGGAAAGCAGTCACAGAAATAAAATGTAAATTATTTCTACCTTAAAAGGCCAAAAATCTTATGAGTAGGATTTGTAATGAATGGGTCCAGGTTTTTATTACTGACTCTGTTCCTGAATCAGTTTTGTTTTTGGTCTGTTTTTTTTATTTTGGGAAGGAAGTAGTATTTCTCTACTGGAACAAGATGACAAATAATAACAGCCACTAGTACAGAGGCAGGAGTCACAAAATCACCAGAGTGTCCATATCTAATTTTTCCTTAGTCTTCACAATCATGTTTTAAAGAACTTACGCATACTAGATTTAATTTTTATCTTTGTTAGATATCAGATATGGTATTCGGGTAGTTGAGGTTTCCCTTTTTATGAGACAGGGCTGATATTGGTTTTATTATTTAAAAATCTAAGAAGCCAAGATTTCTGAAGGTTGATCGAGTCAAGTGATCTCAGCAGCTAAGTGCTGAGTTGGAATTTTCATCAGTGTTTCTGATGTCTTTAGCTCCTAAGCTTCCCTCTTTATTAATGTCCACATGTGCTTGACCTTGGGAATCGTCTGGGGGTGCTCAAACATGTCTTCTAGAATGGCATTATGGACTGACTGTGTTTCCCCAAAATTCATACATTGTAGCTGTCATTCCTATTGCAACTGTATTTGGAGATGGAGTTACCAAACAAGTAACTAAGGTTAAATGAGGTTATAAGGATGGGGCCTTGATCCAATGAAAATAGTGTTTTCATAAGAAGAAGAGATGCCAGAGAGCATCTTCCTCTACCATGGAGGACACAGAATGAAGGTGGCAGTTTCCAAGCCAGTGAGAGAGCCTATACCAGGAACCGAAGCTGTCAGCATCTTAATCTTGGACTATGAAAAATTAGTCCGCCAGGTCTATGAAAAATTAAATTTCTGTTGTTTAAGTCATCCAATTTAGGACATTTTGTTATGGCAGCCTGAGATGACTAATACAGATAGAGAGTTTCTTTCTCCTCAATTTAGAGATAAACTTGACTTATTCAAAGATCTATTGAATGAAAGAATTCTATGATTTTGGGAGCAATTCAACATCATAAAATTATAGCTTAACCAATATTCCCCAACTGTAGTTAAGTATTTTTGATCAAATGTATATATTTTTACCAAAGTAGCAAGTGTGTGTAATCTTTAAAGTTACCCCAGAAAACAAAATTGTGTTTGTCCAATGATTCTATTCAAATGCAAAATACTCTTCTTTTTTCTACACTTTTTTGTCTTGCTTGTTTTATTTTTTCTTTGTCATTCTCCATTTTACACAATTGTACTTAATGAATAGCTTGATGTGATTCTTTAGATGATTTCAGTGAAAAAGAATTATTATCTAACTTAAAAGATGAAAGTTAGCATCAGACATTTCATCTTTCTCCAGGGTCTGGACAGATTGGGATCTATTTATTAATTTAATTTGAAAATGATGATTAGTGCAATTCAAATTTCATGGTGATATTTTGGGGATCTGTGTTTAAATGGGCAGCTCTATAGTAGCTTTGAAGTTTGCTACTTAATTTTTTAATATATTTTATTTTACAGTATTAAATTCTCAACAAAAGTGAATGAAGCACATAGATTTCTCATACACCCTGTTCCCACACATTTACAATGTCTTCCATTATCAGCCTTCCCCACCAGAGTGATACATCTGTTATAAACGATGAAACTACTTTGACACATCATTCTTAACCAAAGTCAATAGTTTATGTTAGAAGTATAAAAACAGTCTTGGTGTTACACATTTTATGAATTTGGACAATTTCTCAGTGACATGTATCCACCATTATAGTATCAAACAGGGTTTATTTTGGGTGTCTTAAAAATCCTCTGTGACCTGCCTATTATACCTTCCTTTTGCTAACTTCTGCCAATCATGGATCTTGTCACTGTCTCTGTAGTTTTGCTGTTTCCTGAATGTCCTGTAGTTGGAAATATAACACTATGTAGCTTATTAAAGATTGTCATCTTTCACTTAATAATAACCATTAAGCTGGACTCGGTGGCTCAGCCTGTAATCCTGAGCCTTTGGGAGGCTGAGGTGAGTGGATTGCCTGAGCCCGCAGGTTCGAGACCCATCTGGGCAGTGAGACCTCATCTCTACAATAAATAAAAAAATCAACCAGGCATGGTAGCACATGCCTGCAAATCCGGCTACTTGGAAGGCTGAGGCGGAAGGATCGCCAGAGCTCAGCAGTTCGAGGCTGTGGTAGCCGAGAGTGACCACTGTACTCCAGTCTGGGCGACAGAGTGAGACTCCAACTCAAAAAAAAAAATAGGTATTAAAGTTTGAGAAGAACTGTCATCTTGACAATTGACAATATTGAGACACTTATCCATGAACATGGGATATCTTTTCATTTGCTTGCTTCTATTTTATTCTTTTATTAGAGTATTGCAGTTTTCCCCATATAGATTTTGTATATATTTTGATGTATTTATACCTAAGTATTCTCTTTTAGGCAGCACTAATGAAAATGTTATTGTGTGTGCGTGTGTGTGCGCACATAATTTTTATTTTAAATTTCACTTGTTCATTGCTGGTATACAGAATAGAAATTGACTTTTTTGTATTAATATTAACTTTGTATTATATAGTTCTGCTATAATTGCATGTTCCAGGATAGTTTTTCTATTTTTAATTCATTGTGATTTTCTTTATAGACAATCATGACGTATACAAAGACAGTTTTATTTCTTTCTTCCCAATCTGTGTTCCTTTTAGTTTTTAAAATTGTCTTATTGCATTGGCTACAATGTAGAAAAGCAGTGGTGATAGGGGACATCTATACCTTGTTCGTAGTCTTAGTGGGAAAGATTTATGCTTTCACCATTAAGTAAAATGTTAGCTGTAGGTTTTTTGTATAATTTTTTTTTCTTTTTCATCAAATTGAGGAAGTTATCTTCTCTTCCTAGTTTACTGAGACTTTTTAAAAAATCATAAATGGGTATTAGATTTTGGTAAATGCATTTTCTGCATATATTGATATTATGATGTGATTTTTTCTTTAACCTGTTGATGTGATAAATTATATTAATTGATTTTTGCATGTTGAACTAGTCTTGTATACCTGAGATAAATCTCACTAGGTTATAAACTAAAATTAATTTATACAATGTTGGATTAGTATTGATAACAATTTGTTGAGGACGTTTGCATTTATGTTCATGCAGCCATTTATCTGTAGTCTTCTTTTCTTGAAACGCCTTTGTATGGTTTTGATGTTAGGGTAATGCAGACAGACCTTGTTAAAAAAAAACAATGTTCTCTGACAGAATGGTTCCTTTCTCCATTCTCTAGCTAGAAGCAGGAGAGGATTTTTTTTCTAATAGTCACTATAATCTAGTAAAACTCTAGGAGTTAAACTCATGTAATGGACTGACCCCCTGATAAATGGGTCCTCCTGGAGATTTTTGTTCTCATATTTGTCAATCCTGAGCCTCCAGCAACTTATCAACTAAAGTTCAGTTTCTCCCTGACTCTGGAGGTTTGTGCTGTGGTTTTCTGCTCTGGAATCATGACTTCCTATATTTTTCCCCCTCTGTTTCGGCAATCTTGAGGGCAGTGAATTGCCCTGCACCCTCTGCCTCTCCAAATGATCTAAGAAGACTTGTTGACCTTTCTTTTCTTTTCTTTTCTTTCTTTCTTTTTTTTTTTTTGAGTTGGATTCTCACTGTCGCCCAGACTGGAGTGCAGTAGCCGCTCC